>NC_140952.1:106985911-107073411 GCF_014529385.1 Adiantum capillus-veneris
GAATTCAAGAAATGCAAACAATTGCCATCTGCAAGATGAAGAAAGAAGACACACATGCATAGATCATGTTCTAGGAAATGATGAATTTGGTGCTGTTGGACAACGGATTCATGGAAAATGAGGTTGGAGAAAATTGGAAAGATATTCGAATTGTATTCAACGGAGGACCTGACAATGTAATGGAAGGAAAATAACGCTCATGCTTGTTTCATTGGGAGAAAAGATTGCACATTCACACCATGCAATTTGTGCGTAATATGTGTGATTGTGGCATTGTGCAAGGACCACGGAAGAGGCAACCAACTTGCATAGGACTATACGAACTTGGTGGGCTTCTAACAAAGTGTTAGACTGTGACTTGTCGCAAATGGATTGTTGGCTAAGTTGGTGGCATGTACGGTACCCTTGTTGGAGAAAACACTTTCGAGTAAACATTGCCAAAAAAAAATAGATAGAGTCCTGTATTTTAGTGCTCGAATGCAATCCCATAATAAAAATATGTTGCAGGAAGTGGATGATCTGTTGTAACATTTTGACTACAAACCTTGTTGAAACAAAGCACGTGAGTTGGCTTGCTGGCGAGGGAAACAAAGAAATACTGAGTTTCTACGATGCATGCGTATCTGATCTATCAAGCACTTTGCTTCAAAGTGTGAAGGTGCTTGATTTTGTCAAGGGTAGATATCACGAAGCTCAACCATCTGCAAAAAAACTTGCTCGTTGGGCACAACAAGGCTGAGCACTAGGCCCAACTGCTATTGCTAGAGAGATTGAGGATGGGATTGGAGGTACACCACTCTATCAACAACCGGCAATGGAGGGAGATAATATAAAAGTAGCCAGAAAGAAAAAACACGTTGGGAGAGTGAGCTGTGAGGAGGAGAATGCTTCACATCGACATGAGTATCTCACTCAAAACATCCCGCGAACTTGTAGAGGTCTCCAAGCAACAACTAGAGTGACCGGTCAGGTAGTTGAAGAACATGATGGTGGGCTAGTGGTTGAGGAGATAGACATTCATAGGATAATGTGAGCAATCTGCCGTATACCAAAGGGAAGCAAGGTTCAATGTCAAGGGTGGTTAAATTCTAGAATCGGTAAATGCAAAAAAATTATAAAGAACACGGGTGCATGTGCTATTGCACCATCCTTTTGGGGTATTCGGATATGGGCAAGAGGTGATGATAGTGCTCAATGTCAAGGGTGGTTAGAATCTGGAATCGGTAAATGCAAAAAATTATAAAGAACACGGGTGCAGGCACTATTGCACCATCCTTTTGGTGTATTCGGGAAAGAGGTGATGATAGTGCTCATGGTAATGGTTCAAAGACACAATTCATGTGGTTTTGCAATGATAGTGTCGATCACACATGGCGGATGTAACACAGTCACTCAATGCCTTGCAAGAGTCCCAAGTGTATGGCCAGTGGAAAAGGGAACAAACAGAACTTCTTCAAAGTTGCTAGAATTGGAGACATGAAACCAATATGTGCCTTAGCGGCCAGGAGTATCAATACAAGCCTCCAAGAGAGCTGAGTCGGTAGTAACCATGGAAACTTGGATTGTGCAGCATGCTATCGTGAAGGCATGTATGGATGAAAAATTCATGGTAGAGACATATTCTTTACAGGTCAGGGGCGAGAGGTGTGAAGTTCTTGTTGCAAGTAGCCCGATGTATATGTGTGGAGACTTTGCAGAACAAGTAGCACAAAGCAAACCGTATATGCCTTGCAAGCATATTTACTTCATCTTCCTTCGCTACTTCGGCTTGGATTTAAACCACAATATGTTTATCCATCAGAGCAAGCTTACAAATGAGGATCTGCTTTGTGTGTTCAACTGTCGTCGTATGACATAAAAGAGAAATGTAGTTAAATTGTTTCAATCATATCCCCTAGTGACACATTTAATTGTATGGCACAAACTATAACTGCTAATTCAATATCGTAATTCTTTTTGCGGTAATTCATGATTTGAGAGGGTGGCTTGTGTCTTACTGTTGTTTTGTTATGTGCGAAACATACTTTTGGTTAGCACATGTTAGATGTTGATTTAAGATTGTAATTCTTTCTGGAGAATTTCACGATTTAATAGGGTGGTGTGTATCTTCTTGTCCTACCCCTATGTTCAAAGCATTTTGTTTTTGGATGTACATGTTAGAATGAAGGTTCATTTGGATTGTGAAATAGCAAAGAAAGATCCCTCCAAAAATCTCTCTCGTGTAATGCTTTTTCCTTGCAAACACTACTCCATTGAAAGGATTACAAAAGCTCCCTCCAAAATCTCTCTCCATTCCCATCCCCTCAATTTTCATGATGGAAAAGTTGTGACTTTGAGGTTATCTATTTGCCGCATAATAATTTATGGACGATGGCTTTTTCAACAGCGGAGTCTGGCAATCACGATATGTTTACTAAATAGAATTATATTATATGGTTGATAGGTGGCAATGGAGTTGTAGATCAATGCTCAACTCGGGCATCTCACATTGGATGCAAATTTGGATAAAGATATGTTATTATTATCAATGGAGACATTTTTGTATTTTTGTAACATCTCTCAAATTAATAAATATGCTCACATGGGCTACTCGCTCCCTCTTTTTGTGTGCACTTCATTGGATATTATGTTGCAATTGACTCTCAGGATATGGTGCATGCTTGGTTGCAACTTATAAACTATTTAATGTATTTTGCAAGGTCACTACACTCCAGATATTGCAAAGATGCCTCTAGAGGTGTCATAATAACTGATATCTAATTCTCCTAAATGATTTTCTCAGGTTAAACTGATCATTTAATATGGGGAAGTGCCAAGGGAGAAAAAGCTAGAATATTGGTTAAGCTGGCAGACTGGCCACAGTAGGGATCCAAAGGAGGGAAAATAGGGATCCAAAGGGGGGCCATCTACAAAAGAGAAATGTGCAACAATGGGCTTAAAAAGACCCTAAGGTTCAGCCCATTAAGACTTCCAAAATGCTAAGGTTCCAAAATTCAAAGGTTGTGTCCAAAGGTCAAACATTAGGAAAATTGGATGCTTTGTGTGTGTCCCAAAAGTCTTCATGCATCTCTACATAGGAGGGGGCGAGCCCTAGTTGTAGGAGATGAGAGAGAAACTCACACACACACACACACACACACAAGCTCCCTTTACACAAAGGGAATGAAGGACACATGTCAGCTCCCTAGCCCAGATGCCCACAAGGTGTACTCAAATCCTATTGAATGACCTTGGAGGTGGAGCAATGAGAATTAGGCTAGAGTAAATCTAGTTTAATCAATTTAAAAACACTAAATAAAAGAACCAATAAGAATTAATCTCTCTAAATGACTATTGGACAACTTTTGGACATTGTCCTTCCCCTTAGGCTCATTGGAACCCTTGTTTTCCGTGGGCTTAAAATTTGTTTTAGCCCCCGTTTGGAAATTGATTCGAGAAGCCACCATAGTATGGTGTATAACCACCGATATGGTACGTGGCCTTTGGGAGTTGACATACTCCGCCATTTCTTCAGTTAAGCGCGCACAAAATTGTTGCTTTTGCCCTCCAAAATCCAACTTCTTGAAGACAATAGCTTTAGGTTGTAAGTCCCAAAACTTGTCTACATATTTGTGAATGGATTCATAGGGAGAGAGCTTCAAGCTTCGCCATTCGGTGAGTACTTTGTCTTTGGGATCGGTGGCCAAAAATTGCTTCATAATGGAAGCTCTTAAAGCTTTCCATGTTTGTGGAGCTTCACTGTGGGCCCTAGGCTAGACCACCATTGTTTGGCAGACTTTTGAAAGTGCATAGCTACATGACGTAGCTTAGAGGACTCTGTGAAGCCCTCATCTCCAAACGCCGCATCGAACTGTTGGATAAAGGCCAAGACTTTGTCCGTAGCACCAAAGGGCCATCGTAGGTAAGGAAAGAGATGCTCTTCCCTCTCTCTTTGAACTTCTTGAGTTTGGACGACCTCTTCCACGCGGCATAGGATTTCATACGGCCTTTTCTATTTGATGGTTCAAAGGTTGCACCATCACTTTCTTCAAAAGGTGAAGAATTTGAGGAAGATGGAGAAGAGGGTGACCTCTTTCTCGCCTTTTTCTTGCCTTGATCTTGTTTGTCTTCACCATCACTTTCATAAGAGGAAGAGGATGAAGAAGATGGAGAAGAG
Source organism: Adiantum capillus-veneris (assembly GCF_014529385.1). Taxonomy (NCBI): domain Eukaryota; kingdom Viridiplantae; phylum Streptophyta; class Polypodiopsida; order Polypodiales; family Pteridaceae; genus Adiantum; species Adiantum capillus-veneris. The sequence continues at coordinate 106,990,068 of NC_140952.1, forward strand.
GGTGTCCTCTTTCTCGCCTTTTTCTTCTCTTGCTTTTTGTCATCCCTCTTTGAAGTAGGGTGTGGAGAAGTATGTGATGGTCTACTCCGTTTTGGAAGTGATGGAGAGCATTTAGCCCGCCCTCTTTGTGGAGCCATCTTCCCCGAGGTGGCAGGAGACTCACTTCTCTCTCGTTCCTTCGGTGGGGGCTCTTGAATTCATTTTTGAGAAGGAGATGCGTCATCAAGGAGCAAATTTTTGAGCTCTTCATATGGATCCTCTTCTTCTTCCCGAATTGGAGAAAGACCTCTTTTGGAAGTCTCACAAGGAGGCTTCCTAGATGCTCTCTTGTCATGGTCGGGAGCTTGGAGAATCCCATGAGCACGAAGTTGTCGTTGCACTTCACTTTGGAGGGATGGATTGCCCATGGCTTGTTGAAGCCTAGAAACAAGATAGTTAACAAGCATCACGGCATCATTAGTAGCCTGCTCATTAGCAAAATCAAAGTTATCAACATTAATTTCACTCTCTTTACTATTGTCAGCCATTCTAACAACTTTCAGGTGTACTTTGGCACTTCAAACCCTAGTTGCTACTCCTCTTTACCCCTTAGAAAAAGCACTCAAGCTACTATCCCCATGGCTTGAATACCATTAATTCCAAGGAATAGAAGAGAGGGTCGTTCAACACCAAAATAGCACCGGCTCCCGTCAATCTTCTAATAGCTCAATAGTGGTTAAGCCGTAGGCAAGCCTGTAGGACTCCACTATTAAGACCATAGCTCTCGACGGTGATGCCCCCTGAACTGCACAAAGGCAGGCGCACTGCAAAGCTGAAAAATCCCTACTCTACTTACTCACATGCAATTAATAATACCAACCATTTATAGCTAGCTTGAGGAACTCCCTTCTTGAGCAAGAAAAGAGAAACCTTGTGCTCTGATACCAATGTAACATTTAATGGTCTAGTAACTTGTGTGTAGTGGAAAAGAGCATGAACATAGTGAGAATTTCATTAGAATAGATTCCTAATGAGAATAACAAGAGTGCTTGGGTGGAGAGAGCAACAAAAAGTATAACACCTAGTTAGATAGCACGAAAAATACTTCAAAAGAGAGAGAAATTAAGCAATTGATAGCAGTTGAGGACCGGATTTGCATGGAGCGGTTCCCCCTCCAAAAGGCTTTGTATTATGGTTTCTCCCATCAAGAGAGACATTTTACAATACAATTCTTGTGTTCCTTCAATACTAGCTAGTGCAATGAAGATGGAAACTTCAAGAACTAAGTAATACACTTATCAAAGACAACATCAATTCCCTCACGTCTCAGACCCAAGACCTCACACACCCTTCGAAGATGGTGAGAGCTAGCGGGGTATGAGAGTAGATTGAGAGGAAAAAGGAGTAGTCTTACGAGAAAGATATACATCTCCTCACATAATCACTCTTATTAGAATAGCTTAGCTTAGTAATTAGCATGGTAGAGGAGATGAGCATGCATTGAAGCTTGGATCTTGGTTGGATTTCCATCACAAAGCCAAGAGTTGTTGTTGTAGGCCTCCCTTCTCACAAGCTTGGAGTAGGTGGTAAGCTTTCCATTAAAGCTTGAGAAGGAGAGAAGAGAGTAGAGAGAGTCTTCTTGCTTCACACATAGATTGTGTGAGTGTTTAAGTCAATAATGCCTTTGAAAAACCAGCCCCCTCTCTCTCTTGGTCGACCCCTCTTGCTATTTGCTCATGCTCACATCCTATTGGACCTCCCTAGCCTCAACCAATGGAAATTAAGCAGCATAAGTGATAGCCTTCTGACATGTGTCCCCCTTTTCTCTCTTTTGAAGTATTGTTCATGCTATCTAACTAGGTGTTATAACTTTTTGTTGCTCTCTCCACCCAAGCACTCTTGTTAATCTCATTAGGACTCTATTCTATTGAAATGCTCACTATGTTCATGCTCTTTTCCGCTACACACAAGTTACTAGACCATTAAATGTTACAGGAGGGATGTTCAACAGAGATTGATGTTCCCCATAGAACACTTTTCAAAAAATATGATTGCAAGATAAAAATGCTAGGGTGATCGCTGCAGCTTCACCTTGGGGGGGAGAGGGGGCCCAACCGCCCTTCAAAAGAGAGGATCGCCACCATGATAGCCGGTTGCAACCAATTAGCAGGTCATCCCAATTCTATTTTCGGTTTCCATGCACACGAAGAGAGTGAAAACACTAGTCTACCTACTGGTTGGATGTCTATGGAGTCTCACTATTTTGAGAGAGAGAGAGAGTAGGCCAAGGGCCTATATATTATTGCAATGAATTCTGTGGGTTTTCTCACTTTTAAATATTAAATTTTAAAGGTAAATCTGAAAATTTGTAGGTGGGATTAAAGGTAGGTTTTTTTTCGAGCACCGCCGGGAGTTGTCATTGGACGGCCAGCGCCGTATATGCTGGTCAACGGGCATGCTGACCCGTCACCCAGCAATTTCAGCAGCATCAAGTAAGTGCTGCAACGAAAAGCATGGGGTGAAGTGTGTTCTAAGCCGTTGCGCCAGCCATTGCAGGTGCGGAAGCATGAGATGGTGGGCGAAGCGAGAGGCAGCAGCAGCCTGCCCCTTTTGTTTGCTAGCTCAAAACCTTCCCGCAGGAGGCACCTCCACCCTTCTTTATCAGGTAGGGCCTCATCTTAAAGGTTGCGTGTGAAGAAAAACAGCTTATGTCTATGCATTTCTTGCACGCAGTCAAGCAGGCTGGGTCTTCGATACTCTAATGGGCTGTTGCAAGTGACTATGAATGATGAAGTACTTGCTCGAACCAATTTTGGCTGTTCAGAGCACACTGTTTTCTTTTAATGCTTGGTGAAGCAGTCAGTTTCCTGCTTGTTTGAAGTTGGTGAACTTCTGTACGAGTGGTTCATGCGTTAGATGAGCGAAACATGTGAGGCCTTTGTTGTATTTGCCTATTTTCTTTCAGGATTTGTAAGGCCACCGTAGGGTAGATCTAGGGCTGATTAGCACATTGATGTGAGAGGAGTCAAGGTTAAAAATGTGGATATGAGACACAAAAATGAGCAGATTTGATGATGAGTATAAGTAGCTCTTCAACAAGTCTAATACTACTGAATGGTAATCTTTGATTGCCCATCGGCCTGCAGATGAAACAACAAAGAGAACATGATTATAGTATCAACATTCTCACATGGTGCTCTCCAAAACAAGCACGAAAATCTGGTATCTTTGTCTGACACAAGAAAAATTTAGATATCCCATGTAACCCGAAATGTGCGATACAAGGAAGTGTGCCGAATGGTCGGCCTTCAGTGTCTCCTTCATGGTACAAAGTGAGCATGTTTGCTTAGTCTAGCCACGATAGTCTAATCACCATCATGCGTACCCTGAGTCTTGAGAAGATAAAAAATGAAATCCATAGCCATACTTTCCCATGGGCCTCTGGAGTAGGTAAAGGCAATGCTGGCACTTTGTGTCACAAACTGGTGATGTGGTGGCTCTGTACACACACACACTCCCGCTCTGGCTGGCTCACGTGGCAGCAGCGTACGGACCTCCCTTGAAATCATGGCGCATTCTGCGAAAATCCGTACGGCCTGATGACGTGGCAGCAGCGTATGACAAATTTTGGGCCTGTTTTATTCTACACAATTTAGCAAGAGAAAGAGAGCTTTATTTTGCTTTATTTACCAAGCAAGAAGCTTGTGAGATGAATTGCTTTATTTTTGAATGCTTTTAATTGGCAGCTTTTGGGGCTCTGCTTTTAGCATCCCTTGTAAACCTTTATAAGTGTGGTTTGGGCTCCCACTTCTCAGAGCATCTGGTCGCAGAGTCGGAGAGTGAGACCTACCCACTCCCTTGTACTTTGTGCAACAGATTTAATACAAAAAGAAATACCGAAAGGGGCGTCAGCCTTTGGGGCCAATATCTCTTGGCAACTCGGCCGGGCCAGTGTCGATTCTAATTGGAAACTATTTTGAAGAGAATTCCCGTCGTGTCGCGGTAGATTCTTGACTTGGAGTGTCCAAGTCTGTTACAGTGGTATCAGAGCGCGGCCGATTTCTCTTCTACCGGGAAATCCGATCCTTTTTATGTGGCACTTATGGATTCAAGCAAAGGACAGTCGACTTTCTCTGCATCTGGAGATGCGGGAAGAGATCACGAAGAAGATTCACGCGAAGAGTACGGCCCGCCTCGGCCTACTCAGGCGGAGCTTGAAGAGATGGAACATCGGAGATTGGTCGATGAAGCGACAAAGTTGATGATGAATTTTGCGAAGGATCCTAAACTTGCAAAATTTTACCCAGACCTCCTTCGACGAGGTGCGCTCACAGTTGCGGCAAACCATGGAGCCACCCCTCAAATCGGTGCTCAAACAACCTCCTACGCCGAGGATGTTTACAGAGCAAGAATTAGAGGAGGTGTTTGATGCACGCATTAGCCAGCTTTTTGATGCACAGAACAAAGCAAAAAAGAACGACAAAAAGCAGAAGAAAGGCACTGACTTCTCGGGTTATTTGGGTCGTCAATCTACTTTTGCCTCGAAAAGAAAGCAGAAGAAGCGTGTACAATTTGAAGGAGTACCTAGTTCTTCCGACTCGAGCGAAGAAGACAGAAAAAGGAAAAAGCGAAGCAAAACGCAACGCTTTGGAAAGGGCAAGAAAAAGGCAAAGAAGTCTAGATCTCGCCCAATTTCGGAAAGTTCTACAATGACTCATCTTCGGATAGTTCGGACTCCGACGACAATGGATTTTATGCAAGCAAGAAGATTTTTTATAAAGCCAACTAGTATGACTTTCTGGAAGATAAAAGGAAGAAGTCCGAGAGTTTAAAGAAGGTGCACAATCTAAATTTGACTCGTTTTCTGGATTTCGAGATGCTTCGAAGGCTTTGGCCTTCATACAGCAGTTTGACATAGCTTTCTCTGGAGGACATTACTTAGAGCACTCCAAGATTCGGAGGGCTACTTCTTTCTTCAAGGGAAATGCTCGAACTTGGTGATCCACTCTTCTATTAAACAAGAAGGCGCCACTTAAATGGCCGAAATTTAAAAGGCTTTTTATTTCTTCATGGTTGACTCGAGTACGAGAGCGACATACGAACTGCTTGGAACCATCTTCGCATGACCAACAAGGATACATTGGACGCATATTGCGAGAGATTCTGGAGCTCTTTTCTACCAGCTTCTTCATTTAAGAAGATCTCGATCCTTGTTCCAGAACAGATATTGGCACATAAAGAAAGAAAGATTAAGGGTAAAGCGATAAGGTGGTTCTTGGTTAAATTCAAGAACTATCCTGAATTGGATGCGAAGTGGATGGAGGAGGACCTAGCAGATACTCCCCAGATTGTGAATCTTTACCTTGAAGCATTTGGTTTAGCATAGTCTATTCTAAATGGAACCCCGAGCTCAGCTGGGCGGAATTTGGTGTAGCGGGTATGACAAGAGGGGAGTCGCTCCACTCCTTTGTCAACAGATTGCCCCAATTTTTGATACTAAAGTCACTGATGTCTCTTTTTGAGTTTCATGGATACTGTGAGCTGATAGTATTCTGCTGTATGACTTTATGAACTCGAATTCCCGATAATATGATACTGATTTGTTCTTGACTTGTCTAAGTGCAGGAACTGATAGACGAAATGACTGCAGCATTTCGGTTTGACAGATCTCGATAGACATGGTTGCAATAAGGATTAGTCAATCGGGCATCTATGAGGTCCTGAGTGGATCTAGATGTGATTGCTAAATACGTTGCTGATTAATCATGGTTTGAGATCCGAATGATTTTTGAATGTGATTTGTTATCTGATGTCCTGTGATGTCGTGTGATGTGACTGTCGATTGGTACATGTGCTAGATGTGTGTTCCTAGTGCGTCGGTACCAACAGTCAGTGTCTGCTAAGACAGTTTATGGTCTGTCTGTTTTGTAGGCGTAATCGAGGGCGATTACAATGCTTTCAAGAGGGGGGTATGTCACAAACTGGTGACGTGGCGGCTTTGTACACACACACACACTCCCGCTCTGGCTGGCTGACGTGGCAACAACGTATGGACCTCCCTTGAAATCGCGGCGCATTCTGCGGAAATCTGTACGGCCTGATGACGTGGGAGCAACGTACGGCAGATTTTGGGCTTGCTTTATTCTTTGCAATTTAGCAAGAGAGAGAGAGCTTTATTTTACTTTATTTACCAAGCAAGAAGCTTGTGAGATGAACTACTTTCTTTTTGAATGCTTTTAATTGGCAGCTTTTGGGGCTCTGCTTTTAGCATCCCTTGTAAACCTTTATAAGTGTAGTTTGGGCTCCCACTTCTCAGAGCATCTGGATGCAGAGTCTGAGAGTGAGACCTACCCACTCCCTTGTACTTTGTGCAACATATTTAATACAAAAAGAAATACCGAAAGGGGCGCCAGTCTTTGGGGCCAATACGTCTTGGCACGGAACTCTGCCGGGCTAGTGTCGAATCTAATTGTGAACTGTTTTGAAGTGAATTCCTATTGTGTCGCGGTAGATTCTTGACTTGGAGTGTCCAAGTCTGTTACACTTTGTGCTTGTCATACTTCACTTGCTGACATACCAAACAAGTATGCATAAACTCTTCCACATCCTTCTTGAGCTGAGGCCAATAGAAGTAATTCTGAACCACCTTGAGTGTCACCTCGATGCGCTTGTGCCCAACAAAGAGAGGAATATGACACTTTTTCAATACCTTTTGCCTCAGACCCGTGTAACACATGGCATGGTTTTCTGCATCAAATATCTGAAAAATTGTCTCCTCTCATTACCTGATCGTATATCTCACCAAAATCCTGTGAGGTGCAACAGAATTGAAATGGTGACAAGATCTCGACTTTACACTTCCACAAATCTTTCCTTCTTTCCTTGCTTTGATGTGTGCTACTTAGCACGGATAATGGTTTCCTCGGAGAGAGAGAGAGAGAGAGAGAGAGAGAGAGAGAGAGAGAGAGAGAGAGAGAGAGAGAGAGAGAGAGAGAGAGAGAGAGAGAGAGAGAGAGACCCGATGGGGTCCCAACCAACCCTCTCAAGGGCCCCCCACACAGTTGCCGATGTGGTATTTGCTTTTGATTGCGTAAATGGAATGTACACACATGCAATACCTCAATGCAAACTCTATTGATGCGAATGGGGAATGTCGCTACGGTAACTCTTCAAAATCCAGGGCTGATTTGATGCACCTTTGGATCCATCTCGATGAGGGGTTGCTGATGGTTACCAAGGGGAAGATATGGGGCTGATTTGCGCTCCCAATGTGAGAGGACTGAATTGCTGAAAACGTAGATGATGATGGAGCCGATAATGGACAGCAAGGGGAGCACTCGATGCGGCAAGGGAATGGCCGAGTGGAGGCTCAATGGGGTACAGAAGGTCCGCGGGCTGCAGTAGGGAGAATAGCATTAGCGGATTCAAGCAATCTCCGACGACCAAAAGGGCTGAAAACTAAAAACGATGGCTGCTAGGGCTGATCTGGCACGAAGGTGGGTCGCGATGGTAGCAAAAATGCTTTTCGCTGATCTGCAGAAAACGCTGGGGCTAATTGCTGCAAAACGCTGGGCTAATTTGGTGCTAGGTGATCTGATGGCGAACGCTGGGCTCTTGCTCCTTTTATAGAGGAGAATATTGGGTATGAACTTTTTAGGACTTAGGTAGAGCAAACCTTCAGTTAATTCATAAAAAATAAATCATAAAATGACTTATTGATAAACTTGACCAGGGCTAAGTTTCGGGGTGAAACTGCGTACATTTGTCGACCAGGGAATCCGATTGACACGGGGAATGGCTTGTTGGATTCCTCTAATTTGAAACTACATGCACGTCATGCCAGACGCCCACCATAGTGTATTAACATTTCTCAGAACGCTTGTACAACCCATTTATGTAGGAAGGGTTCCGAAACTAAAACCCCTAATCTAATGGACTCGTTTGGACATGTAGGTCCTTTGAACAGGCTCACAAAATTGCCGGTACTAATTCTTTAAGGATTCTAGACACTCTTATCCAAGGATAGGTGCAAAATTGACTGTGAAAGTCGAGAAGCATGTCTACGTGGCACACATAGCATATCTCTCGACCTAGGAATCCGCTTGACGGGGAGATTTGGAAGAACATAAAGTTTCTAATTTGTCTGATGATTTCTTGCAAGCTCAAGCCGATTGTTTCTTTGAGGGTTTACCTGGAGAGCTATCTCCTGGGATACCTGAGGATCACACGATTGATTGGATTCTGGGCAGTACGCCACCAAATCGGCCACCTTACAGAATGAGCAAAGCCTAGAATGAAGAAATAATGAACCAAGTAGAGGACTTTTGGAAAAGGGTCTAATTTAGCCCAGTACCTCACCTTTTTATTCACTAGTGCTTTGTTTTTTAAAGAAAGGTTGATCTTGGAGGATGTAGGACTCTTAACAAATCACCATCAAGAACAAATTCCCAATACCGAAGATAGTTGATATACTTGACAAATGACAGGGTTCTCATGTTTCAGCAGAATCGAGTTGAAAAGTGGCTATCATCAAATTAGGATCATTCTTGGAGATGTTATACAAGACTACGCTTAGGACATCCTTCGGATTGTACTACAAATGCTCTTAATAGGATGATGGATCAGAAGTTTTGAGAGCTTAGGGAGTTTGTGGGCACCTTTTTTAACGACGTCATCGTATTCTCCAAGATGAAGAACACAGAAGACATCTCTTGAGGCACTGTGAAAACACAGGTTGGTCATCAACGGGAAAAGAGTGAGTTCTTTCTATTAGAGATACACTGTTTGGGGCACATTGTGATGGGTTTTACGGTTAGGGTTTCTGCGTCGAGGTTATAGACACATCGGATCAATTCGTTCGTTTCCCCTAGAAAAGTGGTCCATGCCAATCTCTTGGTCAAAGCTGGAATTCTCTATGCCGTGATCTGTTCTCTTTGCTCTTCTTTCATGTGTGTTCATCTGCGTGGCACTAAGGACATCGAAGTGACCTTCAGGTCTTAAACTAACTTGATTGTATTTTGCAGATTCCGGATGAGGGGCCTAGGCCTAGAGAAACAAGGAAGAAACAGAGGAAACCCCAACTTATGAAGTCCTGCCAAGTGGCCCAAAGAGTTAGGAATTAATGATCCTAAGCCCTTCCATTTAGAGGCAACCTGAGGAAACACATGTCTAGTATGTGGTTCGACAATTGGTATATCCAATTGAACAAAAAAAAAACAGAAACCGACAGATCGAATTTTGACTTAAAGCTTTGCACAACTATTTGGACACCTTGAATCCTCTTGCTAACCCTGTTATTCCTCCCCAACCTTCTCAGATTTATTCTTCTCTTCTGCCTGACCCTTCTCGAAATCACCCGGTTACCTCTTCACAACAAAGTTTTGGAGATGTCTCTCATTTTCTGGGAAGTATTTTCAAGAACATGGCTTCAAGAGAACGACCGCATGTGGCTTCCGAAGCACCACCACCATTGCCTTCTGCACCTCCACCCTATGTCCCACCACCACCTACTGCGCCTTTCTATTCATTAGATGGGCACCATCACCATTACTATTGTTATTCAGTACCTCCGGTGGCAGATTCAGGTCCAACACCCTTCAAGGATGGAGGTGCTATAGTTAAATTTTTCACCTTCTTAGGCATTCAAGATTCTCACAACGCTTTCAAGTTTCTACAATAGTTTGACGTATTACTCAGTACCATTAATTTTACAAAAGAATCCAAGTTGCTACGGGTCACTTTCTATCTTAAGGATAGTGCCTTGACATGATGGGCTGCCCTATCCAGGAAACCTGACACCCTATGTGCATGTGGACAAACTAACTCCTATTTCTAGGGTTTAGGACAACCTAGGAAATGTTCTCACACCCTTGTGAGCTTGTATGAAAGACCTGGATGTCCATGCTCTTTAGATTACTTGTATACCCTTTGATTGCACATGAGCATAGTGAGTGTCTGATACGTGAAGGCACTGGGGAGTGTTCCCATACAGTTGCATTTGTACCCAGCCTGGATATTTATCTGCATGTGAAGTGCCTCTTACAAGTGAGTATATTAACTCATTAATAAGTGACATTTCTAGAAAGCATGGGATTTTTATTGGCATTGCTCGACCCAGCTTTAATCCCATATATAAGTGACCCTAGGTGTCACTTCTTAAGCATAAGTTAGTACCCTCAGTACCAATACCGAGTACTCATAGTACCTCAGCATCTTTAGTGTTTTTGCATCAGATCACCCCATCAGCACCAGCATTTTCAGATTTCAGCCATAACCTCGCCGTACCGTCGGAGCTCTAGCGATCAATAACAGCATTTCCAGTTTTCAGCCCAAGACAGCAGGTCAGCCAGCATTTCCAGATTCAGCCCTCAGATCAGCCATCGCTCTTTCAGTTTTCAGCCCATCCTCGACATCGGCCATAGCAAATCAGCCCATAGCCTCGTCGAGATTCCAGATCCCATTTAACATCTCTAGCGTTTTGCATTTTCAGCCCTTAGCCTTGAGATCCAAGCACCTTCAACAAGATCCCATCAGCTTCTAGGACCATTGTATCAGCATCTTTGCAATCTAAAGCAAATACCTCTCTAGCGATAGAGAGGGGGGGCCCTTGGAGGGGGGTTTGGGACTCCATGTGGTGTTAGTCGGTTACCATATACATGTGGTAGTGATGTGTGTGAACACACTAGGACCGCCGGGGCATTTTTTCCCTCTTTAGGAGGTTTTTTCCCCCGAGCATTGTATATACGCCCATCACTCTAGGGCTATCTATCTTTCCATTGCACACTAAGTAGCACACTCTCTATTGTGTGCCTTGAGCTTCCTTCGTCTTCTCCAAGCTGTGTGCGTTTCTCTGCAACCCTAATTCCAACAATTTGTATCAGAGCAGGTTACGTCCTCCCGGGCTTAGTCGCCAGCTGCTCCAGCACACGCCTGCTCACTTTCTCCGATTACAGTGAGTTTTGGCGAGCGTTCGCAGGTTGACAAATATTTTGGAAAAGCTCGTAGAGCTTTGGTCTGCTCAGATTTTTGGATCGGGCTCATTTCAGCCTCCGTTTCCACTACATGCAGTGTTGCACAGGCTATTTTGTCATTTTGTGTAGAATTTCTGTCAGTGTCATTTTCTGCATAACAGGTCCTTTTACGGTTTGTGCTATATAGCACGTGTTGTTCCCGCCCCGTTTCTTCTATTTTCGAGCAGTTTTCACATCAGGTGCAACATTTACCATGGTTGACAACAACACAGATGTGTGCAAGATGTTTGCTGCTGAGGACAGGGTGGATGGGGACAATTACCCTATGTGGGCTTACATGATGCAACGTGTTCTTGTGTCAAAGGGCGTCTGGAATATTGTGCAGGACATTGATGTACGTCCTGGTTGTGAGGATGTCGGCGATGTTGAGGATGTTGCAGGTCTTGCTGCAAGGATTGTTGCTATTAGAGTTGTTTTGCCTACGGCAGAACAAGCTCGTTGGGATGTAAAGGATGCGCAGGCTCATGCATTGATTGCGTTGTCTGTGAAGCGCACCATTGTTCCTCACATCCGTTCAGCAAAATCTGCAAAACAGGCTTGGGATATTTTGGCTGGTCTTTATGCAAGCCGCAATGAGGCTAAAATTGCTTTGCTGCGTAAAGAGCTGGAGTCGAAAATTATGCATGAGGCAGATGATACGGACACTTTTCTTGCTGGTGTCAAGGATATCAATGAGCAACTTATTTCTGCAGGTGAAGTCATTTCAGACAGTTACCTTGTGTAGACTGTTCTTGATGCCTTACCAGATTCTTAGCGGACTTTTGCTAGTACTTGGAGACTCATGACATAAGGAAATCTAGAAGTTATCAAGTTTGATGCATTATGCACATTGCTGTTGCAAGAGTCACTTTCCAGAATAAACAAGACTAGACAACGTGCAGTTGAACAGGCTTTTATTACTTCTCAAAGAAAGGGTGGTAACATCAATGCAGCCACTTCTTATGGTTCTGCTGCGAGTGGCAAAACTTCTGTTCCAATGCTTCTGCTGGAAGCACTTCGTCTGGCAATTCTGTTGATAAGGGCAAAAAGAAGATACGTTGCCATTATTGTAAAGCTAATGATCACTTGATCAAGTCGTGTCCTAAGTTGAAGGCCAAAGAGGCTAAGAAGAAAGAGGGTGGTTCCACTGCAAATGCTAGTTCCACTACAAATGCAGCCATTGTTGAGTCTCTCTTGTCTGTATCCGCACTTGCTAGACTTGGACTTGTAGTCAAATTTGTGGATGACAGATGTACAATTTATGATCTCAGTTTTGGTGATGAAATTGTTGCATCTGGCCTTTTGTATCGTGGCCTGTATAAGCTCACTTTGTATGACAAGTGTGGACAAAATTTTGCAAATGCTGTTGCAGATTCAAGGGCTATTTCAGATGCAAAACTTTGGCATGCACGTTTTGGTCATCTGAATTTTGCCAATTTGCTGAGTTTGCAGAAATCTGATATGGTTGCTTCTTTGCCGCCTCTTGAAGCACCTGTCAATCATGTTTGTGAAGGTTGTAATTTGGGTAAGATACAACGTTCTAAGTTCCCAAAGGATGGTTCAATTCGGGCCACATGCAGGTTGCAGCTTGTGCATAGTGATGTTTGTGGGCCCATGCAAACTCTGTCCTTGGGAAATTACCTTTACTTCGTGACTTTCATTGATGATTACTCCAGGTATGCATGGGTATTTCTGCTTAAAGCGAAGTCCGAAGTTTTTATGTGCTTCAAACAATTTCTGGCTATGGCTGAAAATGTCTCGAAATGTACTATGGGCACCCTCCGTTCCGATCGAGGGGGGGAGTATATGTCTCATGAATTTAATGCATTTCTGGTTAGTCGTGGGATAAAACACCAATGTACAGTGCCTTATACACCTCAGCAAAATGGTATTGTTGAGAGGAAAAACAAATCACTGACGGAAATGGCACGATGTATGGTCAAAAGTCAAGCTTTGCCGCATTCTTTTTGGCTTGAGGCCATCATGTGTGCCACTTATGTACTTAACAGGTGTCCTACGAAAGCTTTGCAGTCTATTACTCCATATGAAGCATGGCATGATAGAAAGCCTTCTATTGAGCACATGCGTGTTTTTGGCTGTTTGGCATATGCTTTGGTGCCACAAACACAGCGCAAAAAATTGGATGATAAGGCTGTCAAATGTATTTTTGTTGGTTATAGTGCCAAAAGCAAAGGTTACAGGTTATATCATCCGCAAACAAAGCGTATTCTGGTTTCACGGAATGTAGTGTTTGCGGAAGATTCTGTTCAGCCCTTGCTGTCATGTACTAGAGACAGTAATGTAAGCTCACAGGACATTTATGACACTTTGTTGCCTCTTTTCAGTGGTGGAAATACGAATGTAAGTTCCAATGAGGCAAATGTACAGCCTATGGGGGTTTTTGAAAATGTTACAGATCAACCTATTACTGATGCAGATGTACATGATGTACTTGATGAGGAAAGGGTTGAAAATGAGCAGGCTAGAGGTATGCCAAAATGGCTGGTGCACACTTTGCGTGACAGTAAATTGGATGCATCTTTGTCTAGTCGTACTCGTTCAGGCTCTCGCCATGCATCTTATGCATCAGATTGTTATGCTTTGGCTGTGTCTAGCTTACATGATGTTGAGGAGCCTCTGTCTTTTGATGAAGCACAGAATTCAGAAAATTGGATGGCTGTCATGCAATCAGAATATGATGCACTTATAGAAAATGACACATGGACTTTATGTGATTTGCCTCATGGCAAAAAGGCCATTGGTACGAAGTGGGTTTACAAGTTGAAACGCAAGTCGGATGGTGAGATCGATCGCCATAAGGCTCGACTTGTTGCAAAGGGTTATGCACAACAAAAAGGCATAGATTATGAAGAGACTTTTGCTCCCACTTGTCGTATGACTACTGTGTGTTTTCTATGTGCTTTCTTAAATGGTGATATATTTGAGAAAGTTTATGTAACACAGCCTCGCAGTTTTGTCATAGAAGGACAAGAGGACAAAGTGTGCAGATGTAAGAAGGCTTTGTATGGGTTGAAGCAATCTCCTCATGCTTGGTATAAGAAAGCTGAAACTCATTTGGTTAAACAAGGCTTTTGTAACAGTCCAACAAAAAGCACATTGTATGTAAAGCGTGAGGGTGATGTACTTCTCATTGTGGTTCTTTATGTCGATGATTTGCTGATCACTGGACCAAATGAGAGACATATTGTTGAATTTAAGGCTGATTTGAATGCTACTTTCAAGATGAAAGATTTGGGGTTGTTGCATCATTACTTGGGTATATAGTTTAAGCAGTGTGATGGTGGTATTGCCTTGTGTCAGAAAAGTTACATAGAGACATTGCTATGCAAGTTTGGACTTGGGGATTGCAAACCTATTGCCACTCCCATGGAAACATGTTTGAAGTTGAGTCTACATGATGCTGGCGATCCTACTGATGTCACTCTTACCAAACTGCTGTTGGGTGCCTCATTTATGTATGCAACACGAGGCCAGATATTCAGTCTGCAGTCTCACAGGTCAGCAGATTTATGCATAGCCCAGGGTCTAACATTGGCAGGCTGTCAAGAGGATTTTCCGCTACCTTAGTGGCACTTTACATCTTGGCTTGTTTTATCCCAAGGGGGGATCATTGCCGCCAGACTTACATGCTTTTTCGGACTCAGATTGGGCTGGTTGTTTTGACACGCGAGTGTCCACAAGTGGTTTTTGTTTCATGCTTGGCAGTTCATGTATATCATGGTTGAGCAAGAAGCAACCTACTGTGGCCACTTCGAGTTGTGAGGCTGAGTATAGGGCAGTCTTCACAACTACGGTTGAGTATGTATGGCTCAGACGCCTTATGGCTGATTTGGGTGTTGGACAAGACACTACCAACACTATCTACATTGACAGTCAGAGCGCATTGGCAGTTGTGAGGAACCCAGTTTTTCATGCTCGCACAAAGCACATTGAGGTGCATTACCACTATGTCAGGGAGAGGCTCTCAAGAGGAGAGATCAGCTTGGCTTATGTGCCAACACAGGACAACCTTTCAGATCTTTTCACAAAGGCATTGTCGTGTGAGAAGCTTGAAGCTTTCCGCAAAGCTTTGGGCTTACTCCCCTTTGTGGACTGATCATGTCCTTAGGGCATGGCACTTCCCTTTACTCATGTGCCAACTCTCGTTCACCGCATCACTCCAGGGGGGATTTGTTACCATATACATGTGGTAGTGATGTGTGTGAGCACACTAGGTCCTCCGGGGCATTTTTTCCCTCTTTAAGAGGTTTATCCCCCCGAGCATTGTATATACGCCCATCACTCTAGGGCTATCTATCTTTCCATTGCACACTAAGTAACACACTCTCTATCGTGTGCCTTGAGCTTCCTTCGTCTTCTCCAAGCTGTGTGCATTTCTCTGCAACCCTAATTCCAACATAGTCCTCTCTCTCTCTCTCTCTCACACACACACACACACACACACACACACACTCACAACCTTCATTCACAATATCATTCTCTCTTTTCTCTCTAGTCTTTGCACTTCTCTCTTGAAGTAATAAGAAGCTTGAGTACACACTGAGCACTCATCCTGAGCATTCACCATCAATCACTAATGTTACACATTACATGACATTCCAAAATCTGGCATGACTTTAAATTCGCTTTCTACCCAAGCTTCCTTGATGAGACCTTTGAAGTAGACATACTTGCAGCATGGCCTGGCCTCAGGATGTATCCCTCGAACACCCTTCCAACGTACAAGCAAAGATTTTGGGACGCTTATCTACCAGTTTCCACTTCTAAGTTTTAAAAGCTTTCTAAAATAAAGCAACTTTTTGTTTTCCCTCTCATAGGGCTTAGTGGAAAATAAAGCAACTTGCTCCCCCCCTCTCTCTCTCTCTCTCTCTCTCTCTCTCTCTCTCTCTCTCTCTCTTCAACTGCTTGCGTAGAATAAAGCAGAGATTCTCCCACGCAAAGCTGCTAAAAAAAAAAGCCGTGCCGTAAATCGCGGAATCTGTACAGCCTGGCACGTGTCATATTTTCCGAAATTTGCGGGGCTGCCGTACAGCCAGCAACGTCAGCATTTCAGCATGTCTACATTTCCCAGGGCTTGTCCATGCAGTTGTGCGTATACTGGGCAGCCACGTCACCAGTTTGTGACATACAGTGGTATCAAAGTGATCGCCCTCAATTACGCCTGCAAAACAAACAGAAGCCATAAACTATCTTAGCAGACACTGACTGTTAGTACCTATGCACTAGCAACACAGATCTAGCACATGTACCAATCGACAGTCACATCACACGACATCACATGACATCACTAGACATTACATGACATTCAACATTCATTCGGATCTTAGACCATGATTTATCGGCAATGCAGTTAGCAATCGCATCTAGATCCACTCAGGACCTCATAGATGCCCGATTGACTAACCCCTATTGCAACCATGTCTATTCGAGATCATTCAGACCAAAATGCTGCAGTCATTTCGTCTATCAGTTCCTGCACTTAAAACCAAGTCAAGAACAAAGCAGTTTCATATTTTTCCGGAATTCCATTTCATAAAGTCATACAGAGCATACTGTCAGAGCATATTGTCAGCTCTCAGTATCCCTGAAGCTCAAAGAGACATCAGTGACTCTAGTATTCTAAAATCAAGGCATCTGTTGACAAAGGAGTGGAGTAACTCCCCTCTTGTGCAACCCACTGTACTAGATTTCCGGCCAAGCTGAATTCGGGGTTCCATTTGGAGTAGACTATGCTAAACCAAAAGCTTCAAGGTAAAGGTTCACAATCTGAGGAGTATCTGCTAGGTCCTCCTCCTTCATCCACTTTGCATCCAATGCACGATAGTTCTTGAATTTAACCAAGAACCGCCTTCTCACTTTACCCTTATTCTTTCTGTCCTTATGTGCCAAAATGTGTTCAGGAACAAGGATCTCCTCGTTTTCTTCCACTTCGGGTTGCTCATCAGGCTCCCCATCTTTGGGCACATCTCCGTTAAAAGGTTTCAAGAGACTCACATGAAATGCATTGCGAATCCTCCAAGTGTCAGGCAGTTTCAGTCGGAAGGAGACATCATTGATCTTTTCAGAGATTTGGAAAGGTCTGTAGTATCGCATACTAAGCTTTGGGAAAAGCTTCTTCTTTCCCTTCTTCTTTCTCCGGCGTGCCTTCTCAAAACATAAGAGCATCCAATCACCCTCCTTCAATTTCAAATCGCGACGATGGCGATCCGCTGCCTTATTCTGTGTTTCCTAAGATTTCTGCAAAGCCTCGCGGACCTTGGCAAAAGCCGTGTCCAAGTCACGCGTACACTCATCGGCTTCAAAAATCTTATCTTTCGTGCTTAAGAAGGGTAGAACCTTTGCAACACCTTCAATAATCTCAAATGGCGCCTTCCCCCGTCGAAGAGTGTATCGTGTTGTTGTAGGCAATTTCCACCAAAGGTAGATACTCTTCCCATTGAGTCTTCTGATCCGAGATATAAGACTTCAATAAATCTAAAAGCACTGAATTGGCAATCTCAGATTGCCCGTCAGTCTGCGGGTGGAAAGATGACGAGAACTGCAATCGCGTGCCAATGTTCTCCCAAATTGCCTTCCAAAACAAACTCGTAAATCTGGGGTCCTTGGCGGAGACAATCGTCTCGGGCATGCCATGTAATCTGAAAATCTGGGCCACAAACAATCTCGCTAAGTGATCCGGCTTGACTGTTTTCTTTACTGGAATGAAATGAGCCTGCTTGCTAAATCTGTCAATAACAATCCAGATACCATCGTGACCACTCTGTGTTCTTGGGAGATCAAAAATGAAATCCATTGCAATACTTTCCCAAGGGCGGGTGGGTATGGGCAAAGGCTGCAACAATCCTTGTGCTTTATGCCTGCCAAACTTGACCTTCTGGCATACCAAGCAACTGTGCACAAACTCGTCCACATCCTTCTTGAGTCTCAGCCAAAAGAAGTATCTCTCTATCCCTTTCAAGGTGGTAGCAATGCCGCGGTGACCCGTAAAAGGCGGACAATGGCATTCAATCATAACCTTTTCCCTCAACGGCTGTGTAATGCAGAACATGGTTTTCCTCATCAAGTAGCTATCCCGAATGGAATATCCCGCTACTGTCTCCCCATCCCGTATCCGTGTGAAAACGTCTGCAAAATCCGTATCTATGGCATACTTGTCGACCATATCCTCGAAGCTCCTACGGTGAGTCGCAGAAATAGCCAGAACCAACGGCTTCCGAGACAAAGCATCTGCCACCAAATTCTTCAATCCTTGCACATGGACAATCTGGAAGTGAAACTGTGACAAGATGTTCGCCCATCGCATCTGCTTTTCCAATAGCTGCTTCTGTGACAAGAAGTAGCGTAAACTTTGATGGTCTGTAAAGATAGTAAAATCCGCTCCGAGTAGGTAGTGCCGCCACTGAGTAAGAGCATGGATAACCGCCAAAAGCTCTTTCTCATAAATCTGTGCTGTCAATTCCGGCCTTGAGAACAATCGGCTCTCGTAAGCAAACATGGTCTTCTTGCATTAAGACCGCACCGAGACTACGACCACAAGCATCACAGTATACTTCAAATGACTTCTGCAAGTCCGACAAAGTCAAAACTGGTCCTGTAGTCAATTTCTCTTTCAATGTCTGAAACGCAGTCACCTCTGTGGGTCCCCACGAGAAAGGGACTCCTTTCTGTGTCAAGATATGCAAAGGGGAAGCAACCTCTACAAACTTTCGAATGAACCCCCTGTAGTACGAACACAATTCCAAGAAGCTTCTAACTTCATGGACATTCTTCAAATCGGGCCAATCACGGATAGTCTCTATCTTGGCCGGATCCATCTGCACTCCTGCTGCTGAGACAATGTGTCCCAAAAAGTGTATCTCTCGTAGGAAAAATTTACTTTTCTTTGCATTAATCACTAACTTGTGATCTTGTAATGCCTGAAAGACTTGAAGCAAATGATCTCTATGTTTTGCCTCATCCTTGGAGAAAACAATGATATCGTCAAAGAAAGTGCCAACAAATAGTCTGTACTCTCGAAAGATCCTGTCCATCATCCGGTTAAATGTCGCAGGAGCATTGGTTAAGCCAAAAGGCATCACCAAAAACTCAAATAACCCAAAAGTCGTCCGAAAGGCTGTCTTGTAGACATCTCCCGGCGCGATTCGGATCTGATGATATCTGCTTTTCAAGTTGATCTTGCTAAAGCACGAGGATCCCTGAAGTCGGTCAAGTATATTATCGATTCTAGGAATTGAAAATCTGTTCTTGATGGTGATTTTGTTGAGAGCTCTATAATCGATGCACATTCTCCAAGTTCTGTCTTTCTTCAAAACCAACAACACTGAAGAGCAATACGGTGAAGTACTAGGATGGACAAGACCCTTTTCCAACGGGTCTTTCACTTGGTTCATAATCTCTTCGTTTTGGGCTCGGCTCACACGGTAAGGTGGCCGGTTCAGTGGTGTGCTTCCAGGTATCAGATTAATGGTATGATCTTCAGGACAAGCGGGGGGTAACTCGCCTGCCAGGCCCTCCGAGAAGCAATCGGCATGAGAGTGGAGAAAATCTTGGCGTTCCTTATCAAGTTCAGACATATTTGTCCTATCCTCATCACTCAACTCTTTCATAAAGATCGAGTAAACAAACAGACTGGATTTCTTTAATTTTGAAATGGCCGAAGTCGATACAATAGGGACAGACTCTCCCTTAAGTTTTACATCGAGTACAATGGTTATGCCCTTCTTTGTGGTCAATGTCGCTTTCCTCACCCGATAGTCGACCACGTGTTGTTCTTGTGGTACCAAGGAATTCCCAAGCTTCCAAAGGGATTATGTAAAAGTCCTCATGCCCCAAATACCCCTGACAATGCAACCAAAGTTTGCCAATGACAGGTGTAATGGCTACGTCCCTGCCGGGTGCCGCTAGAACTGCCTCTGCAAGTGGTCCCATCCGATCGGGAGTGATCTCGAGCCGCGCTGCCAATTCCTGTGAAATGAAGTTGCCCTTAGCTCCTCCATCAAAGAAGATTAGGGCTTCTTGGTCTTTCACTTTGCCCCAAGTTCGGCAAAGTTTTGTACTCTCGTCCATCGTGTTGGGATCGGTACCCACGCAATTTGGAACCAGTTCTGTTTTCTTTTTGCCTTTTCTTCCACGTTCCTTGGCTGCTCTTGAACTCTCAGGCCTTTCATCGTCCTTGTCGTTCTGTTCTTTCTATGCCTTTTTAGGGCACTTCGCGGAGATATGTCCAGTTTCCCCGCATCCAAAAGACTTCCCCTCCTTGATGTAGCGAGCTCTCTCCTTAGGAGTGAGTTTGGGTCGTGCATCTTTCTCTTTCATTTCTGGGTTGCTCTTCCTCTTTCTACTTTCATTTGTCGAAGTCTGTTCGGCTCTTTGCGTCATGATCTCATCGGTGGGGTAGGTTAAATTGCCAGAGTGAATGGCAAAACCGCGTTTCGCATGACTCATCAACTCCTGAATGGAAGCTGACTTTTGTTCCAAGCAGTGATCTCGGATTTCTGTAGAAAGACCCAAGGTAAAGCGCTCAATCTGTTCCTTGAACGAGATCTTCTTAAATGATGAGTTAGGTAGAAAAGAGCTCCAGAATTTCTCGCAATAAGCGTCCACTGTATCCTTCTTGGCCATCCGAAGATGGTTCCAAGCAGTTCGTATATCGCGTTCATACTCTAGAGTCAGCCAAGAAGAAATAAAAAGCCTTTTGAATTTCAGCCATTTAATTGGCGCTGTCTTGTTTAATAGAAGCGTGGACCACCAAGTTCGAGCATTCCCCTTAAAGTAAGAGGCAACTCTCCGAATCTTAGAGTACTCTGAATAACGCCCTCCCGCGAAAGCGATGCCAAACTGCTATACAAAAGACAAAGCCTTCGAAGCATCTCTATAACTAGAAAACGTGTCAAATTTAATTGACTGTCCATCTTCCTTAAACTCTCGGACTTTCTTGCTTTTGCCTTCGAGAAAGTCATACTGGTTGGCTTTGTAAAAATTCTTCTTATTTGCATAAGAGCTGCTGTCATCAGAGTATGAACTAGACTAGTCCTCTGTAGAATTGTCAACCACGGGGCGAGATTTAGACTTCTTTGCCTTTTTCTTGTCCTTTCCAAAGCTTTGCTTTTTGCTTTGCTTTTTGCCTTTTCTGTCTTCTTCGCTTGAGCCCGATGAGCTAGAAGAATTGTCAGAAGAAGAAGAAGAAGAAGAAGAAGAAGAAGAAGAAGAAGAAGAAGAAGAAGAACTGGGTACTCCAAATCGAACACGCTTCTTCTGCTTTCTTGCCTTTTCAAAAGTAGATTGACGACCCAAATAACCCGGGAAGTCAGCACCTTTCTTTTGCTTTTTGTCGTGCTCTTTAGCTTTGTTCTGCGCGTCAAAAAGCTGAGCAATTCGTGCATCAACCACCTCTTCTAATTCTTGCTCTGTATACTTCCTAGGAGTAGGAGGTTTCTTAAGAGCGGGTTTGCGGGGTGGTTTTGTGGTCTTCCGCCAATGCGTGTGCATCTCATCAAAAGAAGTCTGGCTCATATATTTTGCAAATTTTGGATCCTTCGCAAAATTAAGCATCATCTTTGTTGCATCACCGATCAATTTTCGACGCTCCATCTCTTGATGCTCCGCTTGAGTAGGCCGAGGCGGGCCGTACCCGAGTGAATCTTCGTTGTGATGCCTTTCTGCATCTTTGGATGCAGTGGGAGTCGACTGATCTTTGCTTGAAGCCATAGGTGTCGTGCAAAAAGGATCGGATTTCTTGTAGGAGAGAAATCGGCCGCACTTTGATACCACTGTAACAGACTTGGACACTCCAAGTCGAGAATCTACCGCGTCAACACAAATAAGCACTTCAAACAGTTCACAGTTCACAATTGATTCGACACTGGCCCGGCAGAGTTCCGTGCCTAGAGATATTGGCCCCAAAGACTGGCGCCCCTTTTGGTATTTCAAAGTACAAGAGTGCAGGCAAGCGCTCACACTCAGACTCTGCTTACAGATGCTCTGAGTTATGAGGCCTATGCGCTTATTTAAAGATTACATGGGATGCTAAAAGCAGAGCCCCAAAAGCTTCTAAGTTTTAAAAGCTTTCCAAAATAAAGCAACTTTTTGTTTTCCCTCTCATAGGGCTTAGTGGAAAATAGAGCAACTTGCTTTCTCTCTCTCTCTCTCTCTCTCAACTGCTTGCGTAGAATAAAGCAAAGGTCTCCCACACAAAGCTGCCCAAAAAAAAAGTAGTGCCGTAAATCGCGGAATCCGTACAGCCTGCCACGTGTCATATTTTCCGCAATTTGTGGGGCTGCCGTACAGCCAGCAACGTCAGCATTTCCCTGGGCTTGTCCATGCAAGTGTGTGTATACTGCGCAACCACGTCACCAGTTTGTGACAAAGAAACAGAGGAAACCCCAACTTATGGAGTCCTACCTAGTGGCCCAAAGGGTTAGGAATTAGTAATCCTAACCCCTACCAACTTATTGACACTTCTGGAGGGGCCTAAATTAAACACACACATACACACACAAAGATTGCATAAAAAGGACAGATGACGTGGCAAGTGTATGGATGCTTGCGATTTGCATTGACTGCCACGTGGCATATTTTGTACGAATTTTTGCTGGTTGTGGACAGAATTCTTTTTTTCCAAGAAAAAGATCCTTCCAGTAGTTAATAAAATTGCCGAATGGGCTACAATTTGCCCCTGCTAAAGAGGGCTGTCACAAAGTGATGATGTGGCATGAGAAATGGCTGAGTGGACAAGAGAAATTGAACGGACTAACTTGAAGAACTTATGAAGCACCGGCCGTGGGGCGCGAAGCCCTAAAAGCCAGAAGTTGAACTCTGGCGGACACATCGGTAAAACGCGCTGATTGCTGATGTGGCAGTGTTCTACAGACAGCTAACATGACAGATTGTACAGAATTCCGAAAATTGCGTTGCTGTGCTGACATGGCAGGTTGTATGGATTTTCGTAAATTATGCTGGCAGCTTTTGCAGATTCTAGCGCTATCTTTTGGGACCCAAAGCGTTTGGGGTTTAGTGCTTCTGAACTAATTGCTTTTGGTGCTTTGCTTTTGGACATCCCTTGTAAATTTAAAAGAGCCCTTGGGCCTCTCACTTTGCAGAGCATCTGGACACAAAGTCTAAGAGTAGAGGACCCTTGGGAGTTGTACTTTGCAGTGATCAATAAGAACTTCTGGGCATGGAACTCCGTCGTGCCGTGTCGATTCTCTCTCTCTCTCTCTCTCTCTCTCTCTCTCTCTCTCTCTAAGTAAAGTTCAGTGATTTTGAAGTTTCTGTTCGTGTGTTGCTATTGATTTCTTGCTTGGAGTGTCCAAGCTTGTAACAGTGGTATCAGAGCTCATAAAGATTCTTCTTTTACGGAGGATCCGATCCCTTCTACAAAACACATTGATTCTTGGGGAGAATCTGATAGACCAGTCAAGTTTTTTTTGTTTGTTAAAGAATCGTTTGTGTCTCGACCCCAGATATTAGCCACTCCCACCCTTCGTCCATCGCGCATCGGGCGCGCTCGTGTCTTCATCCATCTGTCTTATTGGGCATAAGCCATAAAGAACCCAAGAGTGCACATGGGTTCTCACGGAGAATCTGACAGAGATAACACCTCTCGGTGGGGAAGGCAAAGAAAAGTTGAAATCCGGCGTGAAAACTGAAGAAAAGAATGAAGAATTGGGCAAATTTTCGGTGGGGAAGTTTGCCAGAGCGGAATACAAACGTCAACTGTAGGTTGACACGTGTGTGAAAAGATAAATGAAGTACTCCCAAAACCCGAAATATGTGAAGTATCTAAAGACTTATTTGATGGATTAGATTCACGCGAGATGGCGAGAAGCCATTGATTCTCCTCTCAGGGGAGAGAGATGAAAGGACAAATGAGTGCAGAAAAGTGGAAGTTGTACTCGTAGAAAGAGATGGACAAAGCTCTCAAAAGGAAGACGAACCAGATAATGAAAGGTTTGAAGCACTCTCGGAAGAAGAGGAAATCGGTGGATTTCCCCGGTTATTTGGGCCGAAAGTCGAGTTTCGAGGTGACAAGCAGATCCAGAAGCGTGCCTATTTCAAGGATGATTGAGTTTTTTTTTTCGTCTTTAGAGAGTTCTGACAGTTCGTCGACCTCTAGTACTAGACAGGATGAGAAAAGACGGAAGAAGCGGAGAAAAAGCAAGAAAAGCAGATTTCTAAAAAGCCTCGCAGGCATGGAAGCCTAGCAGGCAGTGTCGCTGTGTCTCAAGTGGGTGATCATAGGCGGCACATACTGCCGGGAGGCCGCTTTGCACCAAGGGGCGGCCTAGAGGCCCACTACACTCGCACCAAGGGACGACTTTCCCAAGGCGAGAGCAGCCAGTGTCATGACTGGAGATTTGACGGGTCGGGGTCGATGACACAAATCCTCCGACTGATGCCTACAACGCTGATCCTCTGAAAGTAGTGTTGAGCGCGCGGCGGTGTGTGCAAGTGAAAGAGCACGCGAGGAAGTGCAGTGTGTGTGCAGAGAGGGGTGGCGAAAGCCAGCAGGAGAGGAAGCGCTAGCAGAACGATGAGGGAGAGAGAGAGGGCTCACGTTTTTGGGGAAAACTCAATAAGTGAGTTTTGGGTTTTCCCACTTTTATTATAAGTGACCTTTAAAAAATGTGTCCAGGTCCAGGTTCATATTGAACCTGGACAAAGTATAAAAATGTACAAAAAGGGGTTATTTAGGCCTTTAACCCAACAACCTCCCACTTAAAGGCATAAATGACACCTTTAAGTTAACCAACTCCCACCAGCTGTATGTAATGCTCATATTGAGCCTTAGCAAGACTCTTGGTGAGAACATCTGCAGGGTTATCCTGTGTGTGAATCTTAGTCAAGGTGACTAGACCATCCTCCAATACCTGTCGTATGAAGTGGTATCA
This sequence comes from Adiantum capillus-veneris, assembly GCF_014529385.1. Taxonomy (NCBI): domain Eukaryota; kingdom Viridiplantae; phylum Streptophyta; class Polypodiopsida; order Polypodiales; family Pteridaceae; genus Adiantum; species Adiantum capillus-veneris. The sequence continues at coordinate 107,014,966 of NC_140952.1, forward strand.
CACATCAATGTGCTTTGTGCGTGCATGAAACACGGCATTCTTGGCCAAATAGACAGCACTTTGGCTATCACATCCCAAGACAGGAGTACTAGCAGGCATACCAAGCTCTTTGACAAGTCTGCCCAACCATATGGCCTCTTTAGAAGCCTCAGTGGCTGAAATATATTCAGCCTCAGTAGTACTCAATGCAACAATTTTCTGCAGTCGTGAACACCAAGAGACATCACCACCAGGAATAGCAAACACATAGCCACTAGTGGACTTCCTGGTATCCAAGTCACCTGCCATATCTGCATCACAATAGCCCTGCAACTTCAGGTCACTTTTGCCATAGCATATACACCTAGATTGTGTACCTGACGAGTATCTCAGAATGCATTTCACAGCTTTCCAATGTGCTTTGCCGGGATTGGACATGTATCTACTAACAACTCCCACCGCATGGGCAATGTCAGGCCGAGTGGCAACCATAGCATACATAAGAGAACCACAAGCTGATGCATAAGGGATTCCCTTCATAGCATTCATTGCCACGTCATCCTTTGGGCAATCGGCTTTGCTAAGTTTTGTGTGTGGAGGTAAAGGTACTCCAAGTGACTTAGCTTCAGCCATGTTAAACCTGTCAAGTACTTCAGCAATGTACTTTTCTTGAGATAAGAAGAGCAATTTCAGCTTTCTATCTCTCTTGATTCTCATGCCCAAGATGTGCTCAGCATCACCTAAATCCTTCATTGCAAAAGCTGAATTCAGCTGACGTTTAAGAGCATCAATGGTAGACTTATGCTTCCCAGCAATCAACATATCATCTACATATAGCACAAGGATTATAGGACTTCTATCATTATCCTTCTTTGTATACAAACAATGGTCTGAATGGCTGCGTTTAAAGCCTTGAGACAGCATAAAAGTATCAAACTTTTTCTACCACTGACGTGATGACTGCCTCAAACCATACAGTGCCCTTCTTAGTTTGCATACAAGTTCCTTTCTATCAGGAACTACAAAACCCTCAGGTTGCTTCATGTAGATATCTTCATCAATGTCACCATGAAGAAAAGTTGTTTTTACATCCATTTGATTCAATTCTAAGTCAAGCACTGCAGCGAGAGCAAAAAGGACACGCAATGTCGTAAGCTTTACAACAGGAGAAAAGGTCTCTTGAAAGTCAATCCCCTCTTTCTGTGCATACCCTTTGGCAACTAACCTTGCTTTATACTTGGGCTTTCCATCAACACATTTGACCTTGTAAACCCATTTGTTAGGAAGAGCCTTTCTTCCTTTAGGCAATGGCACAAGATCCCAAGTATTGTTTGCATGCAAAGATTTGATTTCCTCTTGCATCGCAAGCTCCCACTTATTGCTTAACTCACATGATTTTGCCTCTTTATATGTAAGAGGCTCTCCCTCATCTGTCAACATAACATGATGCAAAGAGGGGTCAAAGCGTTGTATCAACCTTTTGACACGAGTAGACCTGCGTACCCAATGATCTACATTCTCAGGCACAGGTTCTACATCAGGAGGCAACTCATTTTCAGCATGCTCATGCTGCTGAAAATCATTTTCAGCCATGACAGGTGGCTGTCCATCCTCATTTGGAGCATCTAAATCATGTCCTACCTCTTCTGGCTCAAGGTTTTAACCGGTTGATTATCAATTTCAGCTTGCGGTAATGCATCCTGAGGCTCTTTTTCAACATCAATAGGTGGCAAGAGAGGCTGAAATTTAACCGATTTCTTGTCAATTTCAGAAGATGTAGCATTTTTCAGCAATTTAGCCTCATTGAACACTACATCTCGGCTGCGTACTACCCTCTTAAACTGAGGCAACCATATCCTGTTGCCCATTTCACCCTCTTCCCCATAACCTAGGAAGAGTCCTTGGATGGAGTTGGCATCTAGCTTTGTCCTCAAGTCATTACGAACATGGACAAAAGCCTCACAGCCAAACACTCTCAAATGATCATAAGAGGCAGGTTTGCCATACCAAACCTCCTCTGGAATGTCATTTTTTAGCGTACTGTTAGGAGAGCGATTGCATACATGAACTGCAGTTTTCAAAGCCTCTCCCCAAAACCCATGAGGGAGATTAGCCGTGGACAACATGCAACGCACTCTCTCACATAAAGTACGGTTATACCTCTCAGCCACACCATTAGAAGATGGATTATAAGGGGCTGTCAACTCCCTTTTAATCCCATATTCTTCGCAATAACGCTGAAATTCAGCAGACGTGTACTCCCCCCATTGTCAGATCTCAGACATTTAAGCTTACTACCCTTTTGCGTACTCACAAAAGCATGAAACCTCTTAAATGCATTAAATGTTTCACTCTTATTCTTTAACAAATATGCCCAACCTTTCCTAGTGCAATCATCAATGAATGTAATAAAGTATAATGCACCACTAAAAGACTTAACAGGCATTGAACATACATCGGAGTGAATTAAATCAAGAGCATTAGCTTTGCGCGAGACACCAGAATAATAAGAAGACTTCTTTTGTTTACCATACAAACAGTCATTACAAAAATCTAACTTGGTGACCTTTACATCAACCCTCTTCAAAGAGGAGAGCACATCAAGTCCCTTCAGGCTCATATGGCCAAGTCTTGTGTGCCACAACTCCAAATGAGAAGCAATTTCGGCCACTGCAAGAAACTTGCCAGGCAAAGCTTTGCCATGTAAATAGTACAATGTACCACTCTTGCATCCCTTGACAATGAGCATTGATCCCTTAAGCAACTTCCATGAACCCCCAGCAAAAATGGTTGTATAACCCTGTGCATCCATCTGGCCAATAGACAATAGACTCTTCTTGATGCTTGGTACATACCTTACATCTTTAAGCATAAACTCTTGGCCATTGTTTAATGCCAAGCGCACAGTGCCCATACCTTCAATGTCACAAGCATGGTTATCCCCAAGGTAAACCTTGCCATACTTGCCTGCATGATAAGAAGCAAAACACTCCACAGATGGAGTCACATGAAATGAGGCACCCGAGTCTACTATCCAAGACTGTGTAAGGCCATCATTTGCACTTAGCAATGCATCAATGACATCTCTACGTGAGATAAGCATGTCTTTAGCATTTGCTACAACAAAATCTGAGGGGCATGAAGCTGCAACCAAGATCTCCTCACTGTCGGATAACTCTGTGATAACCACACTAGAGGATACATTGACATTCTCTGAATCCTTGGAGGAGGTACCTGCTGATTTTTCCCCTTTCTTATCCTCTGTCTTCTTCTTCTCCTGTGATTCCTTCTTTCTTTTCTGCTCTTTCTTGAAATACCTGCAATCTGGCTTCTTATGGCCTTTTCTACCACATTGGTAACAAGTCACATCCTTATCCCTAGACTTGCTTTTGCTCCTGTTTTGAGTCTTGGTACCTGCATTTTGCTTCTGACTTCTGCCTCTCGCATTGTAAGCAGAACTGCCACCTTCCCCACCACTAGACTTGCGTCTAATTTCCTCATTTAAGATGGAGCCTTTCACTCCATCATATGTGAGGTTGGGGCTATTACTCAAAGAAACCACAAGCGTTTCCCAAGAGTCTGGCAAAGTCATTAACAAAAATATGGCTTTCAACTTGTCATCAAAAGGCTGAAGCCCAGTATCCTGTAGGTGACTCATAACACTGGTGAAAGCACTTAAGTGCTCAGAAGCCGACTTGGCTTCGTCAAGCATCATGTTCACCAGTTTGCGCATCAAATGCACCTGATTCACAGGGGTGGCATTCTCATAAGTGGCCTTCAACTTATGCCAAATTGCATGTGCAATGTCCAAGCCCTTTATGTCCACCAGAATGTCATCGGTCACAGCCTTTTTGATATAGGCCTTTGCCCTCTTGTTGAGCTTGGCCCAATCCTCATCCGGCATATCCTAAGGCTTTACAGCCAAAAGGGCGTCCTCACAATCCTTGAGGAACAAAATCCCCTGCATCGTGTCTTGCCATAGGTCGAAACCTGTACCGTCAAATCGCTTGATTTCCATCAAGCTCTTGGCATCATACGACGAGGAAGTAGAGGCCATTTGCACGGATAAAAATGCAACAGAAAGTGTCTACACAAAATCTGAAAATTTTCAGTGATCACAATGTACCGCATGTTGCATACAATGTGTTGAAAATTTCAGCAATTAACAAGTATCCCCAATGCGTACTTGCATAAATCCACAAAAGGCGTATATAAACCTCAATTTGTGTACATAAAAACAGTCCAATTCTGAATTTTCTGCAAATTTACTGTTTTGGCGCATCAATTTGCATCAAATGGACCTGTTTTGAGTGGAAAAAGCAAGGGGCATTCACGGGAATCGATTTCGAACACCTGCGTTTTGCTGTTTTGACCTGTAATTTTCTGGTTTTTACCTGTTTTGACCTAATTTCAGCTTGTTTTAGGCTGTTTTGGAAACCCTAATCACCCTAGGTGACATTAGAAGCAAGGGGCTTCGCGATGAAAGCGGAAATTTGACGCGAGAGAAGCCTTTTGCCTGCTGTCCAGCCACCTACGCAAAGCTTTTGAAACCCTAATCTGGCTCTGATACTAGTTGTTGAGCGCGCGGCGGTGTGTGCAAGTGAAAGAGCATGCGAGGAAGTGCAGTGTGTGTGCAGAGAGGGGTGGCGAAAGCCGGCAGGAGAGGAAGCGCTAGCAGAACGATGAGGGAGATAGAGAGGGCTCACGTTTTTGGGGAAAACTCAATAAGTGAGTTTTGGGTTTTCCCACTTTTATTGTAAGTGACCTTTAAAAAATGTGTCCAAGTTTATATTTGTCCAGGTTCAATATGAACCTGGACAAAGTATAAAAATGTACAAAAAGGGGTTATTTAGGCCTTTAACCCAACAAGTAGCACTTGGCCATGCTGATGCCTCGGCAGTGACTCTATGGAGGTGACCCTCCCTCTGTACCTCGAAGAAACTGGGGGAACCTGTGAGACTGAGCACGCCCCGACTGAAATGAGGACCTCCAGTTGCGTGAAGGCCCCCATCTAGCAGGGAGCTGCCGACTCCAAACGGGTGTGCCACTTTGCAGGTATAGCCTCTATAATGTCCTGACACATGCTCTGTGCTCCCCTCATGTCGCACGGCTGCATGTCTTGGATCTCCTTAGAGAGTCCTGTAAATTGTAGCCAGTCTCTCCAAAAGTACGGGCTGGACCCACTGCCATGTGGCCCCAACAGACATGGGGTCTGCTACCAACCATGTGGCCTCACTGTGTGCTAACCAAAGGGTTCCAAACAAGTGGCTGCCTCAACCACTTTTGTATGCATGTGGGCTGGTGTTGCTCAAGGCCACCTGGGAGCTGCTCCAAGAGTGAAGCAGGCTCGCAGCAAAGCGATCGTCCCATCTCTTGCTCAGGCCTACTTTGTGCATCTCTGAGAAGATCCAACGGGTGGAGGACCTCCATGGGCCGCCTGCCTGTGGGACCTGGGCCCGAATCCGGTGTAGCAACAGCTCCTTCTAGGGCTCCTCCCTGGAAGAAGTCCTCTGATCACAAGCTTCCCAAGGAGGGCTCCACTCTGTCATGCAAAGGCGATGATCCCCAAACCTCCCCGAGAGCAGGGTAAAGTAATGACCTGCTAGGAGACCTTGGCTTGAGCCGATTGTGTGTGTCGATCTGACCACAAGAAGTTTCTTATCAGACGCTCCAGCTGGCTGATACAAGAGCTCGAGAAAATCCAGCAAGACGTGATGTATCACATATTAGCCAACAACACCTGGTTGGGCACCACAACCCTGCCAGCAAGAGAAAGCCTTGCTGAGCTCCAATGAAGATGTTTCCTCTTGATGGAAATGAGGAGAGGAGCAAATTGCTGCTCTGGTGACAAATCTAGACCAACCTGGCAGCCCAAGTAGCGTATTGGTGTCCCTGGGGCCTGGAGGAATCCACCTAAAGTCCTCTCGAGGCGACCAATCGGGCAAGGGAGCACTACCAACCCAGAAAGCCACCGTCTTCCGCCAGTTGATCAATGCTCCGGATGCACAATAGAAAACCTCAGGAGACTGCTCACGCTTGTGCAAGTTGGCCTCCCGGCCCTCCAAAAACAAACCTGAGTCATCAGCAAACTCAGCATCCATAAGCTCCTCTCCCATGGCGGGTACCCACCATCTCAAAAAACTCTCGAGTAACTTTGTCGCCCACTTGGGTCCACTAACTTACTAAGATGCCGGACAGTGATAGGCAAACCCATGGCGCCGCTCGTCAGAGCGTGCTGCATCTGATCCTCTATCTAGGGATTACCTAGGTGTCGCTCCTGCATCCTCTGTAAGGAGACAAAGCCCCGACATAGTTGCTTCTCCTCCTCTCGGGTCGCAGACAATCGCGCTGTCGAAACTTGGAGAAAGAAGCGACTAAGCTCCATGAGGCCGTTGGCCACTCTAGCAGCAACATCCCCTTGCGTGTCAAGACTCTCGGTCCAAAGTTGGCCTTGGCTCTGTTGTCGAAGAAAATCAAGGCTTCGTGGTCTTGTACCTTGCCCCAGCTCTGGAGAGCTTGGTACTCCCATCTTCATGATCCTTAGGCATCCTCGTGAAATTGAATAGAAAACTTGCTTTCTTAGCTGCTCGCTCTTCTTCTGCTTTTGAAGTCTCCGGTTTGTCTTCTGGATATTCCTCTTTTTTTGAACATCCTCCGAGTGCCCAACCTCATTGCAACCATAACACTCACCTTGCTTGAAATACTCTACCTTCTGCTCTGCAGATATTCAAGGAGCAGTTGACTTCTTTTGTTGTACCAACTTCTCCACCTTCTTCTTCCCTTTGAAAGTCTCCTTCTTAACTGAATTGGGTGCCGGAGCAACTGTGTGGAAAAATTAGTGAGCCTATGAGCAACAAATATCCGTCCAAATCGTGGTCCATAAGCTTCAAGATGCCTTTGCTGCCTTCTCCTCTTCTTTATTTCTCTTCTCTTGGTTCTCTCAGCCTCTGTAAATGTGTTCTTGCTGGGCTTATTGTGCTATAAAGCTGCAGAGAGGGAGTTGTTTGCATACCTTGGTCTGAGTACAGCGTTTCTGGATTTGGTTTGCAATCAGCATGGGAAACCATTTTTGTATGGGGAATGACTTGAGTATTTGGTTGCCATACTAAGGAGAAGCAACCATCAATTGAGTTGGCTAGGACCTCGTTTGGACCAGAAGGTCATATAGGTTTTTAGCTCTTGTTTGCGCATAGATTTGGTCATACTTGGAAACTGGGTTTTGCTCAGATTTTTTGCAGTGGTAGGGATTGATTAGGCTTATGCACGGATAGGGCAGGTGAGCAGGTATAAAACTCTGACAATCGTCGAAGGGTTACTCTTCTTCGGAAGTGCCATGAACTGGTGGTTGGATCTAACAGAAGCTTTGTTTTTGCTTGCCAAAAGCAGGTCCTTGGCTGGAAACTTGAAAATACTTGATATATTTCAAGGCTAAGTAAAACCTGGCAATGCTATTATGAGCATTCAAATGGAGTGTGGCATGACATGCTAAGCTCAGCACCGTTTTGCTCCTTGTTTGTTGCCTGTTTTTACCTGCTGGCCTGCGTGTATCTTCTTACAATTGAGCTCTTTCTTGTGTGCTGTGTATACAAATACAGGATGAGAAAGTTGTGGCCTTTCAAGATAGAAATCCATCTGCTTATAGGTATTCCCACAAGATCCATGATTTCGATTATTTCATTGTTCACAAGTTAAGATGTTAATCTTCTCAAGAAATCACAGGCATTATTTGGTGATTCCTAAAGAGCACATTCCGACAGTAAAGCAGTTGTGCAAAGGAGAAGAGCATTATGCGCTAGGTAATATGTCGAAAGTGTTGTGCTTCTCAGATCCAATTCAAATCTTTTAACTGGAATGCTCGAATTGTTTTTTTGTACCATATCCTAATTGTTGTGATGGTGCACAGTTCAACACATGCTGAAGACCGGTGACACCTTGATGCATAGGGATGCTCCTGCGGCTGTTGAGTACAGGTGATTTATAATGTTGTTGGGCTTCTTGATTCATCACCTGATTTTCTCTGTGATCTAGTAACATTTTCCTCATATCAAACCTTTGCAAAGGTTTGGGTTTCACAGGCCTCCTTTCAACAGTGTTAACCATCTTCATTTGCATTGCATGGCTCTTCCCTTTCATTCAAGGTAAAATTTGACAGAAATAAGAGCAGCTGTGATATATTGACTACCATTAGCATTGGGATTTTGATCAACATTTTATTGCAGGTGGAGAGCATTCAAGTACTTACCATTAGGTCGCTGGGGTGGTTACATTGATGCAAACGAGCTGTTACAGAAATTGGATGTCGGATAAAGCAATCAGACACTCTTAATCTAGGTTTACACTTCCCACCATTGTGGATGGGCAGCATCAAATGAAGAAGGATGAGATGCCCTCTAAAGATAAGGTCATCCTCTCACTTGGTCTTTTGGACATGAAAGGCACTAAAAACCTGAGAAAGGATGTTTAACCACTTTCCAGCAACATGTGATGATAATAGCAAAACAATAAGAAACAGCTAATCTCATTCGTATGCTTCCATCTTCCTCAATTCATTTATTATAGGCATCTTTTTGAGTTTTGCGGTGTGTGTTGCTGTTGGGTGTAAGAGCATATATAATTAGGTGTATGCAACTGGACATTCAAAAGCAATGAAAATAATCTGTTTCTTTTCTTTTTCTAACGCATGTTTCTTTGTGTGCGTGCATGCGAAAATATACGTGCGTGTAGGCGCCAAGTATGTGCAGATCTACTTCTATGTGTGTGTGTGGGGGGGGGGGGCGCGGGGGGGCTAGTTTAGATGAGGTGGTGGAAGTAGAGACCCCTTTGATGTGTGAATTTTATTTCATCCAAGAAGCTAACCACACTCACTACTGCATTTAGCAATCAAGTATGTCATTAGTGTGCTGATAATAATCCACTGCCTTGAAAGAGGGCGAAACTTGTTTCCGTGTAGCATGCTTTTGCCACGAGAGAAGGGGTGAGGACAGTGCATGAAGCCAGGGGCTAGTGCAAATTATGGACCTCAAAACTGATTAAGTGGTATGCAATGGAGAGTATACAGAAAAACTATGAAGCTCAAGAATGTCCTAACTTTACGTGTTCACCAAAGCTTATCAATGTTTTGAGCAATGTTCCGCAACCCAAGCCTAGGTTTTGTGTTTCAGCTTTGAGGCACTTATGAACATGGTAACAAGGTCACTATCATATGAGACCAGCCAAGAGGAAGCAAGCCAGGAAAGAAGCCAATCAACTTGCTAGAGGTAAGGCAAAAGAGAGACCGTTTTAGTCCCTTTAGTTGGTGCTATTCAAGTTGGCACGGGGGTTAGGCTTTTAAACCCTAACCCCTTAGGCCTCTCAGCCACATCTTCTGGGTTAGAGTTTTTAAACTCTTAACTCCTTGTCCTCTCGGCCATTTCCTCTGGTTGGGCACGCCATGTCATCAATTTCCCCCTCCTGAAAGAATTGTAATCACCTCGATTATGCTTGCAAAACAGTCAAAGGTCAGAAACTTTCTTCAGTAGACACTTATTGTATATATCCATGAAAAACAACCGAAGTAAAAAACTTATGTATCCATGCACTCCACAAATCCAACACTTCTACAAAGACATCAATCATTGATCAATCACATTTTTGTCGAGGGTCTCAGATGCAAATCATGATCATTGTAACATATTTAGCAATCGGATCCAGACCACGTTGATTTTTTTACGGATGACTTGATCTACTAAATCTTGTCACTATTAGATTTATATCCTTTTGTTTCACATTTCAAAGAAACCATGCTTGATGACTTGCTCTACTAAATCTTATCACTATCAGATTCATATCCTTTTGTTTCACATTTCAAAGAAACCATGCCCAAGATCATCCCCACAAGACAACACATTCATAGAGCATGCAGTTCACAAATCACACAGTTAGTTCACACCGAACATCGTGTTTCAATCATTCAATCTAGCCATTTCATCTCTTGATGCACCTAGATCCTTTCGGAACTCTTGATGCACTCACATCAATATCGAGTCATCTCATCCAGATAGAAATCTTGATGGATTAGAATCACATTCAGTTCTCATTCACTTAGCCATCACATCTAGATCTCGTTGGTCTCTAACAGATGTTACTAAGTTCAAACCGTTCATCAGATATAAAATGCTGCAGACATTTCATCTTTCCAACACATACTCTAACAATTCAGATGAAAGAGGATGTTCAATTTCAAAAAGAATTCAATTTAATGTATATATTTTCATAAAGTCATTCTACAAAACAGTCAGTCTGTCAGTATCCCTGTCACGTGCGCACTTCACTTGCGCCACGTGAACATGCTTCTACCATAGTCTAGCATCAGCCCTAGCCTAGCTTAGGACTTAGCCTGGCACTTTGTGAGCCTCTAGCAAGGTGTGCATGTACAGGCCGGTCATAGTTGCATACCCTCTCTTGCACAAGAACAATCATTTCATCATGCAGGCATTTTATCGAGTGAACCACCTCTTATAAGTTATTTTATTAAAAGTGACTTTTGAAATTCTTTTTGTAAGTTTGTTGGAAAAGTAGGTATGGCAAATTGCTAAATATCTATAAAAGAAGCCCATTGGGCACTTAGTAGAAGCAGAAGAAGGAGGTAGGCACCGCAGCAGATAGGCAGCACCTCAGCAGGAGCCCTAGCATTTCTCAACAGTTCAGCTCGTTGTCGACATAGACCAGCAGAACCATCATCGACTTCCCCGTCTTCGACACAGAACCGTTGTGGACTTCACCGTCTTCGACACAGTACCGTCGTCGACTTCATCGTCGTCGACAAAGACCCTTAGTACCTCGTCGTCGACTTCATTGTCTTTGACATAGACCTCGTCGTCGACCTCTCCATCTTCGACATAGAACCTGCAGTACCTGTTGTTGACATCATTGTCTTCGACATAGAACCTCAGTACCCCTTCAGTACCTCAATACCCAGTAGCATCAGAATGCATTGTGTAAGAATAAAGAAAGTACTTGCTCTGGCAACAGGGCAAGGGGCCCTTGAGGGTTGGGATCCGACATCCCCGTGTTGTCTCTTTTCTTTTTATGTGAAGTTGAGGAGGATGAGGTGTATGTGAGAAGCACATGTCTCTATTCTAACTCTTGTTCCCGTTTATTCTCCCACATTAAATGATCAGTTTAATATGAGAAAATCATTTGATAAAGTTAGATATTAGATTTTATGACATTACCTCTCTCTTGAAATCATATTCGTCCTCGACTATGAGGTAGAGAAGATAAAGCCTAGTCATTAGTCCATGTTACTTAGCGGGTAGAGGATCCCTTTTTACCCTTCGACATCACTCCAAGATGGATGACTAATCCATTTGGTGCTTGGGAGGCATAGCTGCCGCAAGCATGTCTTCTCTTTAGTCCATATCATACTTCCAAAGTAGAGTGATAAGTTCTAATTGGTGTTTGGGAGACGTCGTCACCACAAACATGATTCTAAGCATACTATTTAAATTTGTGCACAATAAAAAGAGAACTAGTCTTATAAGACATAAATATTTTTCATTTAAATTTCATTTTCATATGCTTACTCTAGTGCAACATTGTAAGCATTGACAAGGTTCATATTATTCTTAAGCTAGGTTCCTTGCATCCATTTAACATCTTTAAAAGAATAATTCTTTAACTCAATAAGATATCGTCAGATAATCTTAGTGTTTCTTAGTACCTTGTCTTCATGTCATAGGATGGACTTAGATTGAAGTACTTGTTCTTGATCTTCGATTTTTGGAGGGTCTGCAACTATTGCTTCTTTTGATGGCGCTCCTTTGTAAGGCTTATGTAGGTTCTCATGGAAAACATTGTGCATGAGCCAACGGTTGGGCAACTTCACTTGATAAGCCATGTCATTGTGATTGGCTTAAGAATTTTAAGGACCATAATATCTTTTTGCTAGTTCAGCATCATACTCTTGGTGGTCCGTAGGACTCTTGCCCATAGTATGCCTCACATGAGCCTTGAGAAACTTTAGCAAGACCCAATGATTTTGCTTAAAGGCTAAGGCTCTTTTGTGCTTAGTAGCAGCAACCCTTTTTGCCTTTCCTGTGAGATGGATATAACCCCTTTGATTTTTGGAAAAGATTCTGTAGGTCTCATCTATAATCATCAGCAGCGAAGATCTTCCCATGTACTTGAAGTAGTAAGGAACTTTTGGATCTTCCCTCTTTAACCTCGAAAGGTTCTTTCCCCATAGAAGTATGTAGAATGTCATTGTACGCATACTTTATAAGAGGTAGGTACTTCTATCATCGAGAACGTTGATCTACTTCCATGACATAGGCTTTTAGTAGATTCAAGAACCATTAGATTAGTTATTTCAATTTGGTCATCCATTTGTGAATGACAGGTCGAAAGAGAAATTTAATCTACTTCTTAGATTCCAAAAGAGACCCTTCTAGAAATAACTGGTCATTCTAGGATCTTTGTTTGACACTATGGATGTTGGAAATCCATGATGCTTGAAAATTTGAGATCTAAAGAGGGTTGCCATTTGATGTGCCTTAATAGTTTTTTTGACAGGCATAGAGTGTGTTTTCTTGTTAAGCCTGTTGACTGAAACAATCCAAGTTGCTTCCCTTGATCAATTTTCAACTTTTGGGATACCACACATTTTGAAACATACTCTTGTATGTTTACTTTTCATGGTAGACCAACAAAAATACATTTCTACTCCTTGAAAAGTAGACTATGGAATCCCTCTTTGACCAGCATAAGGAGAAGTATGGGATTCATAAATGGCTTTCGTATTGTATGGGTGATTAACACATAGCCTATTGCCGTTTGGAAGATAACCATCCTTCAAGGTGAATGGTTCTTTTTTCTTCCCTATTGCAAAGGCTGTAATAACATACTTAAAGTCTTGGTCAGTAGTATACTCATCTATCATAAAAGATATATCATTGTGAGTTTCTATAGACACCACATTTACCCTTGGTCATTATGAAAGTGCATGGACCACTTGATTGTGCTTGCCAACAATGTGAGCAATCTGAAATTTAAATTGCAAAAGAAAATTTTCCCACCTCATTTGTTTGTCGGAGAGCTTGGTTTGCGTCATGAAGTTCTTGAGGCGTTGTGATCCATTTGTAAGATGAATGGAGTCCCCAAGAGGCAGTGTTTCCACGTGTTTAGGGCATATAGAATAGCTAGTAGCTCTTTTTTGCTTTTGCCCAATACTCACTTATCGAAGTTGAGTCTTTGACTCTCATATGCTATGGCATGCCCTTCTTGAAGAAAAATAGCTCCAAGGCAATTACCACAAGCATCACATTGGACCTCAAATGGCTTTGAGAGATCTAGTAGTGTGAGCACATATTGAGAGATAAGATTCTCCTTAAGCTTCTCAAAAGCTTCTTGCACTTTTGCAATCCATGAATACTTAACATTTCTTTTTGTTAAGTCATATAATGGGCCTGCTATTAGCGAGAATTTTTTCTATGAAGCATCTATAGTATGCACACATACCTATGAAGCTTTGTATCTTATGTAGATTCCTTGGATTAGGCCATCCTTTTATTATCTCTAACTTTGTTGGATCCATATGGGTGCCATCATTAGAGATAATGTGACCTATCTCTTGTAGGAAAAATTCACTTTTCTTTTGATTAATGAAAAGATTATTCTCTCTCACAACTTGAAAGGTTACATGAAGGTGTCGCTTGTACTCTTCAAGAGAATTTGGATGGCCTGAAGATTTTTGTCCATCATGAGTTTGAATGCATCTAGAGCATTTGTCAAGCCAAAACTTGTAAATCATCAAATAGATCTTCTACCCGCGGCACGGGAAATCTATTTTTGATAGTGATCATATTTAGTGCTCTATAGTTGACACACATGTGATATGCGTCATCTTTCTTTTGCACTAAAAGCAATGGTGAAAAAAATGGAGAGGAGCTAGACCTCACCATGCCTTTTTCCACCAATTCATGCACTTGCCTCATGATCTCCTCTTGCCGAGCTTGTGAAACTCGATAAGGAGACTTGTTAGGCATTGAGCTCCTTGGTAGGAGCTCAATTGCATGGTCATCATCCCTCATTTTAGAGTTAGCTCACTAGGGATGTCATCAATGGAAACATCTTGGGATCCATTTAGGAAATTAAACAACTCTAATTCCTCGTGATTCCCTTTATTGCAAGGGTATGGTGTTCCCTAGCTCATTAGCATCTATGTACATGCTCTTTTCCTTGTAGGTGAAGTAGATTCTCCTTTCAAGGAAATTCATGGTGCCCCAACGATTAACATTCTCATGTTTGAGAGGGGAGATGAAGAAATCCTTTTTGTCCACATAGCTTTGGACATGAAGCCTCAATTTTCCCATTAACGGAGTAATTGAGAGGTCTTGTCCCTTGATAGCTCCATTTGATTTCAATGTATCTCCCATCTTGTGGGCTGTATGCCTAGCTTGGTGGTCAACTCCGTGGATATGAAGTTGTGAGTTGAAATAGGGTCAAACAAAATAAAGGCATCATGCCTCTTTCCCTAAGCATAGGAAAGGAGAAATCCTTCGCAATGAGCATCCTCTTTTGGAGCTTTAAACATAGAGGCTCTAGGAGTCTTATTGCGGGCAATTCTATTGGGGCAAGGATGATAACCATGGCCTTGCTCCCCACACTTAAAAGTTTGTGGTCCTTACAAAAAGCTTCTAGCTCTTTAGGAGAGAGTTTATATTTACCTTTGTAAACTCCCTTCTCCTTGGACCGATTGTTGTTGCTGTTGTTGGAATGGCCTTGGTAAGAATTTTGGGCATTGGATTTCCCCTTGGCATCACTTTTGTATTTAGTTTCCATGGGCTTGACATTCCATCTAGCCCCTTGTTGGAAAATGATGCGCGAAGCAACTATGGTGTGGTGGATTACTTTAGTGATAGAACCAGGCCGTTGACAGTTGACATACTCGGCCATCTCTTTGGGTAATCCCACATAGGATTGTTGCTTTTGCTCGGCAAAGTCTATCTTTTGAAAGATAGTAGCCTTGAGATGTAAATTCCAAAACTTCTCCACATATATGTGGATAGACTCATGAGAGAGAAGCTTTAAACTTCACCATTTGGTAAGCACTTTGTCCTTTGCATCACGTGCAAGGAATTGCTTCGTGATGGAAACTCGTAGAGTTTCTCATGTCTTTGGGGCTTCACCATTGCCACGAAGGCTAGCCCACCTTTGACGAGCCGATTTTTGGAAGTGTATAGCTACATGTCGTAGCTTGGAGGACTCCGTGAAGCCCTCTTCTCCAAAGGCCGCATCAAATTGTTGGATGAAGGCCAATACTTTGTCGGTAGCACCAAAGGTTCCATCGTAGGTGAGAAAAGAGATACTCTTTCCTCCCTCTTTGAACATCTTTAGCTTTTGTGAACTTCGCCATGCATGGTAAGACTTGCAATGTCCTCCGCTCTTGTATTCTCTAGGAGAATAGCCATAGCTTTTGTCTCGAAAGAGGAGGAAGGTGAAGAATTAGAAGAAGAGGGTGACCTCTTTCTTCCCCTTCTCTTCCTTTGTTTCCTCTCTTCCCTTTCGGAGTGACAAAGAGAAGGACTATGAGTTGACCGTTTCCTCTTGGGAGGAGTTGGTGATCGTCTAAACCGCTGTCTTCATGGAGCCACATCTTTTGAGGAACTTAGGGAGTCATTACTTTCTCATTCTTTGGTTTCCTCCTCTTGTATGGGAGAGAGTCTTCGGGGGTCTCACCAAGAGGCCTCCTAAGCTCTCTCTCCTCTTTGAGAGGAAAGGAAATTCCATAAGCACGAAGTTGTTGAGTAACTTCGGCCTGTAAAGAGGGGTTGCCCATAGCTTGTTGCAACCTAGTAACAAGATAATTAACAAACATGGGGGCATCATCAATAACACCTTCATGTGAAAAATCAAAGTTATCAATGTTCATTCTATTCTCTTGGTTATTGTCAGCCATGTTAATTAAACTTATGTGTTTACTTAGTGTATGCTTTGACAATTCAAAACCTTAGTTGCTACTCCTCTTAGCCTTTGAAAATAGGCACTTAAGTATCTACACCCACGGCTCGAATTGGTTAATTATAGAGAGTAGTGGAGTGAGTCTAACATAGCGAAGCTGCCGAGGGATAGCTCCTTTCGGACTTCTTATGGCTCAATAATGGTAAAGCCGTAGGCAAGTCTAAAAAGACTCCATTATTAAGACCAAAGCTCCCGAGTTGTGCACCATATCCCACATAGTGGACTCAACAAAACCGATAATAGATCCCAGTCCCACTTACCCTAATATAATTAACAAAATCAACCATTAATAGGCTACTTAAGGACCTCTCTTCTTAAGCACGAAAAGAGAAACCAAATGCTCTGTGACCTACGTGATGCAATGAAGATGGAAAGCTTCATGCATCACAAGCATAACATAAACTTGTAGAAAGAATTAACTATCCCAAGCCTCAGTCCCAAGGCCTAAAACACCTTAAAAGGTGGAGAGAGCTAGTGGGGAATGAGGGTAGGGAAGAGGAAGAAGAAACATCCCATAGGAGAAAGAAATAGTTCCTCACTTATCATCACTCTACTTGCTAGCATACATAATAGCATAGTAATGAAGATGGAAAGATTAAGCATTGAAGCATGACTCTTGGTTGGATTTGCATTCCATAGCCAAGAGTGTTGGTGTAGGCTCTTACTTCTCACAAGCTTGGAGAAGGAGGTGGTGTTCCTCTACTTTCACCAAGTGAGAATGAATCCACAAAATGAGTGTGTGTGTGGTGTATATCCCCCTAGCACCCCCCTTGCTTGCTTGGGGCTA
The DNA here is from genome assembly GCF_014529385.1 of Adiantum capillus-veneris. NCBI lineage: Eukaryota > Viridiplantae > Streptophyta > Polypodiopsida > Polypodiales > Pteridaceae > Adiantum > Adiantum capillus-veneris. The sequence goes on from NC_140952.1 coordinate 107,031,731, forward strand.
ACTTTTCCACATGCTGCAAGCTCATTGGACCCCTCTCCCTCTAGCCAATCACATGCTGTATGCATTCAAGTACATGGGTAGTCTTTTGACAAGTGTCCTACTTACCCCTTAGAGAGAGAGAGCTTGAAAATATCTAGATATTTGTTGGATGGAAGTAGAAGCTCATTGGACCCCTCTTTAGCCCAACCAATAGCATTCAAGCACACCATGTGGTTAAGCTTAGTGAGAGTTTGACATGTGTCCCATGTGTCCTTTTAGAAAAAGGGGTGCCTTTGCGGTGAGTGGAAGGTTAGGTCAAAGATTCCCCTATCTTTGGGACTTTTATGCATAGGAAGCTTCTCAAGAAACTTCCTCATTAAGTGTGTAGGGTCTCTTTTTGACTCAAGCATCTTACCCCCTCATGCATAGGAAGCTTCTCAAGCAACTTTCTCATTAAGTTTGTAGGGTCTCTTTTTGACTCAAGCATCTTACCCCCCATGCATAGGAAGCTTCTCAAGCACCTTCCTCATTAAGTATGACAAGTACCTCAAGTACCTTATTCATCAAGCATGACAAGCACCTTAGGTGGCGTTTCCACCTCAAGCTCACCTCAAGCTCAACCCTAGCTTGTCTAAGGTTGCCTAAGGTCAAAGGCAAGTTTAGGTCGGGTTCCCATCTCAAGCTAAGCCCTAGCTTGCCTAAGGTCGCCTAAGGTCAAAGGTAAGTTTAGATTGGGTTCCCGCCTCAAGCTCACAGCCCTAGCTTGCCTAAAACTTGCCTAAGGTCAAAGGTAATTTTAGGTTGGGTTCCCACCTCAAGCTTAGCCCTAGCTTGATCAAAGGACTTTTAACACTAACCATTGGAGGTCTTTAATGAAGCTAACCCTAAGGTCTTTTAAGCTCCATTAGATGCACATTGCTCTTTGATAGACTACCTCCTTTTGGACCCCTATTGAGATGTAACCATCTCTCCTCTTGGTCCGCTGCTGAGGTAAGTCTAGAAGCACTTATTGCACATTTCTCTTTGATAGACCATCTCCTTTTGGACCCTATTGAGATGCAACCATCTCTCCTTTTGGTCCCGTGTTGAGATAGGTCTAGAAGCACATGTCTCTATTCTAACTCTTGTTCCCGTTTATTCTCCCACATTAAATGATCAGTTTAATATGAGAAAATCATTTGGTAAAGTTAGATATTAGATTTTATAACACTATGCTTCGCGTGACCACATCCTTAGCTGATCTTTTGTAGCAAGACCTTCGTGTAGGTTCTCAACTTAATCTTTCAACATGTCTATTTAACTTTCTCAATCAATTGAGAGCTTCTTATAGGCATCGATCTCCTCGTGCAGTTGTTAATATTCTTGTCCGCTACTTTAACTTTCTTGATAGTTCTGGTTTCATTGAGAGGTCCTTTCAATGTGTGTCGATCAAAAAGTACTAGTATGTAACTAGCTCGTTGTTGTGGCTATAGAAAGTGTGGTCTTCAATTCCTTTTTTGTGTCCCCACTTCGTAACACCAATCATACAATCAATGCTCCTTATTGTATAAAATGTTTCCCCTATACATCTATGAGTCTCTCCATTTAACTAATGATAGTAACACTAGCAAGGTAAGGAAGAAGGACCTAAGAATAATTTGATGCACTCATGTGCACCATTGATTAAGAGTGTCCCTCCCCTCCCCCTTCTCTCTCCCTCTCTCTAACATTAAGATGCAATCAACCTTGGCATCTCTCCAGCTCTTATCTAATTGCTTGCGTCTCCTCCTCCTTCTTGCATGCAAGATAGGTTGCAGTACACATCATCACATAGATAGGGGGTTTATAAACACTGGTACAACTAATAAAGCATCGAGCAAGAGTGGAGTTGTCATGAATGGGCTTCAACGTTTGGAATACAATTCAACACAACATCTCTACTAGTTTCTTTTGCTTGCTTGCATACCTACCACTTTCTTGTGAGCAGTATATAGTTTTCACTATATTTACAACAAAGGGATCTCGGGATGTTTCCAAGATCTCTCCACTGTAGTTCTTGAGTTTAAGACTCGTAATGTAGAGCTTTGATGTCTCTTGGGATTGAGGCCATGCCCATGCTTGATGTGATTATATGTGTGTGTGCATATTTCTAGCGAGGTCCATCCCTACATACCTTTCTCTCTAGCCACTTCGTGGACTACCCTTGTATCCACAATCATGAAGCATTGAGAGTCACAACATAAAGCATTGATCAAATGGTCCCATATGTCATATTTCACCTTTGTGCATAATAATGCAATCCACCTCTCTCTCTCTCTCTCTCTCTCTCTCTCTCTCTCTCTCTCTCTCTCGTGCCTTGAGCTGAAGCTAATCGGGTGGATCTTTAATGTCTCTTTGGATTGTTTTGAAAACTTAAGAACTCTCTTCTTTGTCCTCCTCCTCCTCTCTTGCTATATTGATTATCAAGTCTTGAGCTCCAAAACTCTCTCTCTCTCTCTCTCTCTCTCTCTCTCTTCAATGTCAAACATGGCATTGGAGCACCAATGAGGAGTCTCATTAACTATGCACATGCCCCCATAAAGTCACTAAGGTTGAGCATCACACCCTACTTGAGTGTTCAAATTTTGATCATAGTAGAGTTTTCTGTCTTCACATTTTCAGCCATGAGCTCTCCCAACATACATTTCTCTCCCAATTCACGATGTGGACTCTATTGCTATGCTTATTGGGTCCTATTTGACCTCAAGGATGACAATGAAATCTGTGTGTGTGTGTGTCTGTGTGCGCGCGCGCGGGCGCCTTGAGTTTTTGAGTCAAGTAGATCTTTAATCTCTTTTGGAACTGTTCCTACGAAATCTTCTTATCATCTTTGTGTGTGTGTTTTCTTGAGTAAAAGCCTTGAGTTGAAGTCTCGCTAGGGAGATCTTTGAGATCTCTTCTATGATGTTAAAAATCTCTCTCTCTCTCTCTCTCTCTCTCTCTCTCTCGCTAGTAGTAGTATTATTAGTAGAACTGAGGTGTTGAATGCAGTTATTATGTCTGGAAAGTTGGGTGTTTACATTGTAATTTGGCAGATGATAATACATAATAACTTTGTATTACATCAATGAGTGAGCAATAGATGGAATTGTGAATGCTAAGGCTTCAATAGCGAAGACCACCACGCCTGCCAAATCTAAGTCCACCATTGAAACCACCGAGACCACCATTTAAGCCGCCATAAGAACCTCCTCGAATGCAAGCCAATGGTGGCTGTGAGCTACCACCTCCACCAAGGGGTTCTCCATGACACCACCACTAAGGTCATTGCCCCACCTATCGCTTGAACCTCGAAACCATCTCTAGGCCCACCATCGTCGCTTGAAGGTGATGGAGACAGAGGCTCATTAGTGCACGTGTACATAGCTTGAGCTTTGTTCTCACTAAGCTACCAAAAAGAAGGGTAAGTTTTTTGAGAGAAATGTGTTCAATGCAAGAGTGTATTCTTGGTCGCCCCCCCCCCCCCCGCCCCTCCTCCCCCCCCTCCCCCTCTCTCTCTCTCTCTCTCTCTCTCACTCACACACACACACACCCCAATACCGATGCTTAATCCATCTCTCTCTCTCTCTCTCTCTCTCACACACACACACACACACACACACACACACAACTATGTGGTTAGCCATACTAGAATCCAAGACCTAATTTTTTTTGAGTCTTAATTATTAGTCGATCTTAGTTTTTTTACGATTGAAAGACTGTTGTAAAATAAACAAGGTGCTGTCCGATTTTTTATCATTTAGATAGATAAACACCCTTTTGATCAGAGGGGAGGATACACAATAACATTTTGCTTGGAGGGAAGGAACACACAACTCCGGCATAAGAGTATTAAGTCGACAACTTGTTTTAACGAATTTTCGAAGTTTTCTAAAGTTAGCTTTTTCTAACAATCATGGCTTACTTTGCCTGGGGAAAGATATACCAACTAACATATACCTCATGACAAATTATATCACCATGGATACTTTAAAATACACAGATTTAATATATCATATTGTATGTGGAAAATCCTTGGCACTAACACCCATCTTTAATGCGGGGTGGAGTAATGGGATCGACGTTCTGGGTTGAGGGGCGAGATTTGGAGGTGCACAAAACACGGCTGCCCAAAAAGCTAGGCACAATAAACCAGTGGGAAAACGAGACACGCTGTCACGATTTCAACTAGTGACCTTGCAGTCCGAGTTTAGGGTCACATAAGCTAACCACCTCACCCACGCGTGCATCATGTAATCACAATCGTTTTTATGACTTTATATTGTGAGGTGATATGCATGCCTCATGTGTTCAAGTTTAGTGCCTGCTCAAGTTTAGTTTTTGATTGGATAAACACATACATATTTTGTTTGAAAACAAGCGTGGTAAAACTTTCTCCCTTTGCTCGCTGGCAGAGGTCTTGTGGAACATGGGTTCATACCTTAAGAGACTAGTGCCTCAAAATACATCACATGAAGGGGCCCTTGAGATAGCGGTTTGCGAGAATCGGGCTAATGAAGTCCTTGGAGTCCAAGATTGGGGCATCATCCAGAGATCGTGGACTATCAATCCCAATAGGTCGTGGGAAAGGTATTTCCACAAGCGCAAACCCGAAAAACTCATGACGTGAAATATGCCAGTCAGGCAGGTGTGGCATTATGGATAGTATGTGTCGATGGCAGGGCATCATCAGATGACTACTCCGTGCGTAGACGGTTGGTTGAGGTCCATTCGGACCCGAGACAAATATTCAATTGGCTCAAGCACTTGGATGGAGTCTTCCTTGGGTGGCAGATGTGTGTGGGAACCCTTTTAGGGCTAATTTAGGAGGTTCTTCACACGACTATCAAAACCCTTGAGGCTTGAAAAAATCCATTGTCCCCAAAAAAATCTCTTTTCATTAAATGCTCCCCCCCCCCCCCCCCCCCCCAAACAAAACACACACACACACACACACACACACACACACACACACACACACACATGTTGGGGTACAAAGCCCAATGTGGTCGCCCAGGTAAGTGGGCGGGCCGCCAGGTATGTACACATGTTCTTTTGTAAAAACCTAATAAGAACTCACTATGCTCTACACATTACAGTAGAGCGAGTTCACCATATCGTTGTGCTCTTCTTCTCGCACTCTCTCTCGTGTCGCACTTCCGCTCGTACTCCTTCAACTGGTATCAGAGCTCAGATCGAGGCTCGGGGCAGCAGTGCAGGAGGCTAGAGTCACCAGCTCAGATTGGAGTGAAATTCGACAGGCGAAGACACGGCCCCAAATCCTGTGGGAAAGCCCGAAGGCCACGGTGTTGTCAGAAATCCATTCTGAGGTCATCTCGGCCACCGTTCGGCTTCGACAAAGGTCTGCGCAGGCCATTTTCGACTACGTGGTCTCGACGGGTGCAGATCCGACTCTGCAAATTTGGGGTTTTCGGCCTACGACTGTAGGTGCTGAGGATATCGACACTCCCAGAGTGTTGATTTGTGGCTGTCTACACATCGAAGGACGGCTCACAGTTCTTGGAGGCGTGTCACATACGACACGGGCGCATCTACACACAGACTGGAGGCGACATCCACTAGTTCATCAGGTAGCTTGTGTTTGCTGCTTGATATTCCAGATTTCATCCTGACATTGCAGGTACTTCCACATGGGATGTATTGTCAGAGATGATGTATGTCTGTTGAGGGTTTGCTGGCTGTGAGTCACGCAGCAAACAACCGCCAGCGGTTACAGTATACAGTGGGAAATTTGTGGATGTATGACTTTGTGGGAAGTCTATGTACTGTCAGATTTACTGCAGCCTTTGTTGAGGGTCGAGTGAGGTTTTATTGAGCTGGGGGATTCTCGAATGTTGAGATCCTTTCGGTGATACAGGTCTTGGAGCGATCCCTCGAGCACCCTTAGATAGGCAGCTAGGATGTATTGACTGTGAGTTAGACAGTTGGGATTGCATCTTTGCTTTACTGCCGTTGAGGCATTGTCGCAGTCTATGCTTATAGGACAGTGACAGGACAGTGACAGACAGTACAGGTGTAGGACAGGTTTACCCGCAGCTTACAGTGTCAGAGAGACAGTGTTTTTTGAGCTGTTTTTTGGTCTGTTTTTAGTACACCAGAGCCATTTTACAAAGGATACTTTGCCAAAATTTTTGCAGAATCTGAAGCTTTCTTGGTTCATTTGACAGGTTGATATTGGTTCAGAGGTCAGGTTGCAGGGGAAACTCTGCCGAATTTTTCCCAGAAAAGTAAACTACTGTGAAGCATAGCTATGGCTGGATCACAGGACACTGCTCTTTACAATATCAAGAAGCTGGATGGAACCAATTTCCCATTGTGGAAGAAGCAGATTTGGCACGTGTTGGTACAAAAGAAGCAGATAAAACCTATAAAGCTCAAGGGGATAAAACTAGAAGATATGGACGAAGATGAATGGAGCGAAATGGATGAATTGGCACTTTCTACCATTATGCTGACTTTGGAAGAAAGCGTTTACTTCAATGTAGCAGACGAGATGTCGGCTTATCAAGCATGGTTAAAGCTGAGTGATCTTTATGAGAAGCAGAGTGCAGCTTCACAGGTATACTGGCTTAAGAAGCTTGTTGACTTGAAGATGAAAGAAGGGACACCTATGTCCAATCATCTGAATGAATTCAACACAATCTATAGTCAGTTGTCAGCTCAAGGTGTCAAGTTTGATGAACCTGTTAGAGCTATGTTCCTGTTGATTACATTGCCGAAAAGTTGGGACACTTTTCGCACAGCTTTGAGTAATTCTGCACCTCCAGATGGTTTGAACATAGCAGGTGTAGAAGGAAGTCTGCTTACTGAAGAAACCAATAGAAAGACAATGGACAAAGGCAAAGGAACAGCCTTAGTTGTCAGGGGAAGGACCATAGAAAAGTACAAAGGTGGAAAGAGGAATCAGTCTCGTAGCAAGTCCCGCAGTGCTAAAGGCAAGAGTGACATAGAATGCTACCATTGTGGCAAGAAGGGTCACATGAAAAGAGACTGCAGAGAATGGAAAGCAGAAAAAGGCAAAGAGAAAGCTGAAGACCATGGTGAGAAGAACAAGTCCTCAGTGAAGATTCAAGAAATAAATGTGACAAACACTGTTGCAGAGGATGACAGTCTAGTGTCAGGAGACATCTACTTCTTGAAGAATACAATGGACTCAGCTCTTCTTACAACATCTGATGGAAATGCACTGAGTGACTGGATTATAGACTCAGGGGCATCACTTCATGTGTCTCCAAACAAGGAGTGGTTTACCTCTTATGTGACCACTAAAGATCATGTTTGGCTAGGCAATGGGCAGACATGTGAGATCTTAGGTGTTGGAGATGTTCAATTGAAGTTTCAGAATGGCTCTTCTTTCACGCTGAAGAATGTGAGACATGTTCCCGCAATTACAAAGAGCTTGATCAGCACAGGTTTACTTGATGATGCTAGCTACGTCACCACTTTTGGACAGAACATGTGGAAGATATCCAAGGGTTCTATGACAGTAGCACATGGAGTAAAGTCTGGAGGACTTTACATGATTTATGTATCAAATGTCTCTAAAAATGTAATCAATGTAACCGAGAAGCCGAACGTTTCTTTGTGGCATAGCCGATTAGGAAATATGTCCAAGAAGGGAATGGAAATCTTGTCTCGTTCTGGTTATTTGCCTGGCTTTTCATTTAATGATTTTGAATTCTGTGAACATTGTCTGTATGGTAAGCAAACACAACAGCCACATAAGCATAGAAGCAGTAGAAGAGATACACAGTTGACACTTGTTCATAGTGATTTGTGTGGACCTATGCCTAACCTATCTCTAGGGGGAGCTTCTTACTTTATGACATTTATAGATGATTACTCGAGGAAAGTATGGGTTTACTTTCTCAAGCACAAGGATGAAGCGTTTAGTGTTTTCAAAACGTTTGTGACACTTGTGGAGAATCAGAGTGGCAAGAAGCTTAAATGCTTACGCACTGACAATGGTGGAGAGTATGTTTCAAAGGCCTTTCAGGACTTTTGTGAGTCAAAAGGTATAAAACGTGAACTTACTGCTCCTTACAATCCTCCTCAAAATGGTGTTGCTGAGAGGATGAATAGGACCATACAAGAGAAGGTCAGAAGTATGTTGTCTAATGCACAGCTGCCAAATGGGCTTTGGGCTGAAGCTGTATCAACAGCTGTTCATCTTGTAAATAGATCTCCTAGAAAGGTTTTGCAGAAGGATTCAATGCCAGAGATGATATGGTCATGCAAAATGCCCTCATACAAGCATCTCAGAGTCTTTGGCTGTGAGGCATATACTCACGTTCCAAAGGAATTTAGGAACAAACTTGAGCCAAAGAGTAGAAAGTGCATCTTTCTAGGCTATGGTAATTCTGGTGAGATGGGGTACAGACTTTGGGATCCCGAATCCAGAAAGGTTGTCCGGGAGTAGTAAGTCGATACATGTCAAACCCAGGCAAGAAACATTGGGAGGCAGTGAAAGGAATATTGAGATACCTGAAAGCTACAAAGAGTATGCGTATATGCTATGGGAGTCAGGAGCTAAGTGTAAAGGGTTTTACAGACTCAGATTATGCAGGTGACTTAGACAACCGAAGGTCTACGTCAGGGTATGTCTTTACATTGGCTGGTGGAGCAGTATCATGGCGTTCTAGATTACAAGATTGTGTTACTCAGTCTACTACAGAGGCTGAATATGTTGCAGCATCAGAGGCATGCAAAGAATCAATTTGGCTTAATCGAATAGTAACAGATTTGGGAATCAAAGAAGAGATGCCTGTGTTATATTGTGATAGTCAAAGTGCTATACAATTGGCTCGCAATCCAGTTTATCACTCAAAGACAAAACATGTGGATGTGAAGTATCATTTCATCAGGGAAATGCTCGAGGATAAGCAACTTCAGCTTGTCAAAGTTCACACCACAGAAAATCCTGTTGATCTACTTACAAAAGGACTTCCCTCAGAGAGCTTTGTGCATTTTCGCAAGCAGTTAGGTGTAGGGTAGTACATCACTTCTCTACATCTCTTGTATATTAGCTTGTATAGTAGCTTCTCTCACACTTAAAGTACCACATTGGACTTTAAGTGGGAGGTTGTTGGGGTATAAAGCCCAATGTGGTCGCCCAGGTAAGTGGGCGGGCCACTAGGTATGTACACATGTTCTTTTGTAAAAACCTAATAAGAACTCACTATGCTCTACACATTACAGTAGAGCGAGTTCACCATATCGTCGTGCTCTTCTTCTCGCACTCTCTCTCGCGTCGCACTTCCGCTCGTACTCCTTCAACACACACACACAAAATGCTTTTAAGCTGTAGTTCTGTATAAATTATAGAGGCTAATGATGCACTAATTAGGCAAAATTGGTCGAGCAATTTATTGCACCAACGAAGCCCAATTAGAGCAAGGAGATAGTCAATGGTTAGCTCTTGGCAAGGGCTTCTTGCACACACTTTTAATGCACATAGATCATGAAGTCAAAAGGGCTATTTAGAGACAAAAATTATGAAAAAACCACGCTAAGTGAAAAGGCTAATTGAAGATAAAAATTATGCAAGAGATGAATGATTTCCTCCTCTTCTAATCAACAAAGTATAGTGGAGCATGTGCATGCCCAAGTGGTGATTGGGGAATGGGATTATTAAGAATGCTAATGCAATAGAGATAAATAGGTCTATGTAGGAACCATCGGCTTTGATATCACATGAAAGGGGTTGTGATCATGGAAAAAATGTTAATGAGCTCTTCATAATGTAATTAACATGCTAATTGAGAGAGAGAGAGAGAGAGAGAGAGAGAGAGAGAGAGAGAGAGAGAGAGAGAGAGAGATTGACACTAATGGAAGTAGCAAAAATAACAAATATGCAAATGATTACAAAGTGGGCTACAATGATGGTAATGAGTGGGGATGCAAAGTGGATAGAAAGTATGTAGCTTAGGCTTCTTTTTTAAAATTGGGAGAGGGCATCTACCGATGTAAACAATGATTTCAAATGTGTAGGCTTCCAATGTAGAGAGGGTTCTCACTAGTTGGTGGTGCGGATGTGTCACACACCCAACAAGGGCCCCATGGCTACCTACAGAGAGAGAGAGAGAGAGAGAGAGAGAGAGAGAGAGAGAGAGAGAGAGAGAGAGAGAGAGAGAGAGAGAGTTGTGCATACACATAGAGAAAGAAAGAGAGGCAACACACTTTTGTTTACAGTTACATGGTGTTGATTAATAATTAGGTACAGGTTTTATAACTACGCAAAGGGTGTGATTCCAATGGGTGTGTGCCCCTTGGATGATGAGTGGTGGACAATTGTGAGTGCCCAATTGTGCTTGAGCTGCAACAATCCCCCTCAAGCGCAATTGTGGAAAGAGAGAGAGAGAGAGAGAGAGAGAGAGAGAGAGAGAGAGAGAGAGAGAGAGAGAGAGAGTTGTGCATACACATAGAGAAAGAAAGAGAGGCAACACACTTTTGTTTACAGTTACATGGTGTTGATTAATAATTAGGTACAGGTTTTATAACTACGCAAAGGGTGTGATTCCAATGGGTGTGTGCCCCTTGGATGATGAGTGGTGGACAATTGTGAGTGCCCAATTGTGCTTGAGCTGCAACAATCCCCCTCAAGCGCAATTGTGGAAAGAGAGAGAGAGAGAGAGAGAGAGAGAGAGAGAGCGAGAGAGAGATTTATTGAAAATTTTTCTTGTGTGTGGCTACAAGAGTGCTGTTTTTTTTTTTAATACATCCGAGGATAGCTAAGCATAGGTAGGTAGAATAGTCAAGGGAGAGGCTATCCAAGATCAAGGAAATGGGTTTCTTGAAGTACCCAAGCAATTCTCTTTTTCTTTGTGCATGCAAGTTGTTTCATTCGAGGTTTTTTCTTCACCATGACTCGCGGCTTGGTCTTCTTTATGTGTGGTCTCTACTTCATGTGAGGTTGACGCTTCATCTTGACTCTCAACTTTGAGCACCATGCTCAAACTCGGATGGGATCAATCTTTGCCCCCCCCCCCCCCCCCGTCTCCCCTCAAGGAGAGTAGGATGCTAGAGGGATGGATGAAGTTGGTGTTGACGTTTGTACTTGGTCTTCTTCATGTGTAGTATTTGCTTCATGTAGGGTTTATGCTTCGTCTTGACTCTTGGCTTCAAGCACCATGCTCAAACTTGCATGGGATCAATCTTTGTCTCCCCTCCAGGAGAGTAGGTCGCTTGAGGAGAGCTATGCATAGGTAGGTTGTGAATACACCTTGGATTGCAATCACCAACTTGTCACCAAAATTGAGTCCATCTTGAGCACCAATTTCCTCTTAGAAAGTTGAATTTGAGATGGCCCTACATCCAAGAATCCTCATTCATGAGCTGTGAATGCATCACGTCCAAGGTTTTACAAGATAATGAACTTTGGGATACACCCTATCCAGAATTTGGCCAACAAAAATGGAATGCATGCAGCACATCCATAGTGGTTTGTTTACGTCATGTTGGGTCCTTGTCAGATTCAATGTGCTTTGAGTTTTGACACATGGGGTCAAACATTGATGAATTGAACTCTGCATACAGGTCCAAATCTAGAATTTGGAGATCCAATTGCCTATCACGTCTCTTTGTCTAAAGCATGTTGCGGCAACCTCCACCAGGCTAGAACTTAGAATAGAGGCCATTGTGGCTGCCACCATGTTTGCCTTGTTGATGTCTTGGGTGGAACAAATGCCTTTGTTGTCCTCGTCAAACTTTCCTTTGCATTTGTCCTTTTGAGGGCTCGAAAAATGAACTGTCGACTCCCGTAAGGACTTTGGGTGTGCCGAGGCAGTTAACTAAGTACTAGCCAATATGCTATCCATATTCGTGATGGTCATGTTGATGTTGAGGCCTATGGGGGAATACCCTGGAAGGGATTGCAAAGAAACTATTCTCAAGAAGTCCTCAAGGTTGAGCTTCCACCAACTATGAATTTCAAAATGTTTCACACCATACACAGCCCACCCTTGTCAATGGCATCTCAAAATGTTGATTAATTAGCTTGTTCCCTTTTTAAGGTTTCATTACGTATCGTGCAAAGCATCCGACTCAGACTGTTGGGGGCATCTTTTCTCTAAAGTGTTTCAAATGTAGCATCAATAGGTCAAGAAATTGTGATCCCCTCTACCAATGCATTTCAAAATACCATGCTTAATAGGTGTCCCCACAAGCTTTTTATACAATGTTTTAAAATTCTCTTTCAATGAGAACCTTAATTGCTTGGGAAAATTGCCCAACCACTTTCAACTACATTCTCACACAGAATGGAACTCTACAAAAGCTTCAAAAGTTTCCAAGCCTTCTACCTCCCAAGCCCCCTAGGGCTATAGCATTTCAAAGAACAAGAAAAAAAATGCCTTGAGTGTGCTCATCAAGGCTCTATAGCCAAGGCATCTCAAAACACCCTACCCAAGCTCTATCACGGGATCTTCTCCACAAACTTTTTCAAAACACTCAGAGAGTTAGCTTCCCTTGCTATCAAAGAGCCCACATGCATGAGCATCTCAATAGGCAGCAATGTGTTGTCCCAGAGTTGTCTGAACTAGGGAGCATTTTAGAATGCTCTCCCTTGATGTAGTCTGTAGGTATGCATAGGCGTTTCGAAATGATTTTTTTTTGCATCTCACCCCATTTCAAGCACCCATGGCTTGCCTTTTTTGTTGTTGTTGGCCCATAGTTTTGCCTTAGTGTTTTAAAGCACTCCAAGGGGTCAGACTCCACCAAACAATGCTACAAGGGAGAAATAAGCCAAATTTCCTATGTTTTAAAAGGTAGCATTGCCGCACCAACTCTTCTCAACTTTGCAGCTAGTTCTTCCACCAAAGCTCTAATACTATGTCACAATCAATGATTAGGAAGTGTAGGGCAAGAGAGAATGAGAGAGAGAGAGAGAGAGAGAGAGAGAGAGAGAGAGAGAGAGAGAGAGAGAGAGAGAGAGAGAGAGAGAGAGAAAGAGAGAGAGAGAGAGAGAGTTGTTGAACCAAGCAACTAAGCAATGAGATATTGATTGCTACAACGGGGCTCACTATGCACTTATAAATTAGCTTGGGGCCTTAAGCACCTCCCTCAACAAATTTCCCTACTTAGAATCCTAAATTCATGTCAAATAAGTAAAAAATAAATACCTTCAAACCATTAATTCACTGGTGGCTATCCTTCATGACCTCATGAGCTTGTATGTATGCATGGCACTATTCATGGTAGAGAAGTGCATATACTAATTTGATGATGATGTCACTCACCCCGCTATGTTATTTTTCTCATAAATGGGGTGTAGAAGGAGGTATGAAATTTTGAGTTTAAGTATCTCCTTGTTGAAAATTCAAAGACATCTCATGCACTTGGATTTTCAAATGATGACATGAGTTGTGTGGATGGGGTCCATAGTAGAGCATGGGTACATAGTTTAGGTCCTTTAGCTAGGAGATAAGAGCATAATTCTCTTAGTTTTTTTGCCAATTGAGGTTATGTTGTGTTGCTAGACGAACATGATGTACCTCGATCTCCACTGCTATGTTCTGTGGAATTTTCAAAGTTGTTCAAAATCGTAAATAGAAGAAGTCGTCTTGTGTTACTCATTGCCTCATGCTTTGTTGGATTTTTCTTTAAGTGTTGATGACAATGTGTTTATTAATGAAGGAACTTTCTCAATGCAACTGTGTGTGTGTGTGTGTGGGGCTACTCACGAACACACTCAACAATATGTTTCTAAGCATGTTGTACCAAATCCACCAACTGTTACAAGATTGTAATGATGTTTTTCCTATAGATTTACATCTAGGGTTTCCACCACAATGTTCAATGCAACATGGCATTTATTTGGTGCTTGGTAGTAAACATGTAAGCGAGCATTCGTACAAGCTAAGTCACATGGAAGCCATGGAAGTACAACAGCAGCTTGCCAACTACTTAAAGCCTTCGTTCAACAAGTTCTTTGTTGTGGGTGGCACCAATTTTATTGGTTGAGAAAAAAGACGTTCCTATGCACATTTGTGTAGATTATCATGCTTTGAATGCAATGACTATTAAGAATCTCCCAAGGGTGTATTAATTTGATAGGTTGAAGGGAGTTCGATATTTTTCTAAGATAGATTTCACTTAGCAGATATTCCAAAGACTAATTTTTGTACAAGATATGGGTATTATGAGCTCTTGATCATGATTTTTGTTTTAGTTAGCTCTCCAACTATTTTCATGGCCATGATGCATGGTACTCTGTGATATTCAAGGACATCTATCATTGTTTCCTAGATGAAATTTCGGTTCAGAGTGCTCTGAAGAAGAGAATTTATGGCACCTAAAGTTTGTATTTGATTCGCTAACAGAGCACAAGTTTTATGCAAAGCTTATCCAATGTGATACCTTGAAAGTTAAAATCAAGTACTGGGGGCACTTTATCTCTTATCCTGGCCTTCAAATGGCCTCGTCCAGCTAACCTAAATCTAATTTTTCTATGTATGGCATGCTATTATTGTAAATTCATCAAAGATTGTGCAAAGACAATGGTTTCTATAATGAATCAAGTAAAGAATCAATGCAAGGCCTTCACCTGGGATGAAAAGCAACAACGTAGTTTTGACAAGCTTAAGGGGACTTTAACTATGACACCCACTCTAGCTATTTTTTATCTTGTCAAACTATTTGTGCTTGAGATGGATGCAAGCAACCAAGTTATATGCACAAAGCTATTGCAATAAATACAACATGTTGCTTTTCTCAACAAGATTATTACACTTATAAGCATGATTTGTGTGCCATCATTCGTGCTTTGGAGCAATGGGGACATTATATGTATGGTGCTCAACTTGAGATTTTTTTTTTAATCACAAAAGAATCAAATGGTTTTCACATCAAAAAGATTTGGACATACTTTTAGTTGGATTGACATCCTGCAAGAGTACAACTGTAAGTTAGGACATTGTAAAGGTCAATACGATGTTGTAGCTCATGCTTTAGGTCACATGCTTGAGGTCAATGCTTTTACAAATTTGGAAAGTTAAAGAAAATTCTTGTAATCTCTTAAGGGAAAATGCGAGGATTATCGATCTTGCTCCAAGATGTGGAGTCATGTTCTGAGAAAAGATCTCACCACTCATGCTAGTGTTTAGAATGACTCTACACAAGGCTCCTCTTTAACTAGGATGAACGTAATAGATGGAAGCATTTATTTATTGATAAGGTTTTCTTACTCCACAAGAGGATAGTATGTGTACCAACACGTAATAAAATTAGGCACCAAATCCTTTATGAATGTCATGATAGTCTTAGCACGAGTCATCCCAAGCTAAGAAAGATCTATGCACTTGTACGTTGCTATACATTTGCATAAATGCGTACAAGATTATGTGTTTAATAAGGCCAGGTTAATAAGGAAAAAAAACTAAAATTACGAGGGTCCTTTCATTCCTTAGAGATCCTTGATGGCAAGCGGAAAAGTATCTCTATGGATTTCATAGTAGGACTATCGACTATTGTAGATGGTGGAAATTATCCCATTTGAGTAGTGGTTGGCCATCTTGCCAAGATGTTTAGGTTTATTCCTACAAAGAATATCATGAAAAATCTAGAATTAGCAACAATATTTACCCTTAATTTTCTAGGAAGCCTTTGATGCTATCTAAAAGGAGAAGCATGCCACATGGCGTACACATGGTTGTGGAGAATCTCTATACATTTCATGGCTTACCCACCAATATTGGAAGTGATCGCAATTGTAAGTTTACTAACCATTTTTAGCAATAAATATTCCAAATTTGGGTGCTAAGTATGTCTAAGTACAGCTAATCATCCTAAAATTGATGGCCTACCCCAACAGGGTAAATCTAGTCACAACGGATATCTTATGTACCTATGTAAGCAATCGAATTGGAACTTTATCTGCCAATTTTAAAGTTTTCTTGTAATAGTGCCAAGCATGTTTCTAGAGGGTTCAATCCCTTTATTTTAATGTACATCATTCATCCGCATTCACTAATTTCAGTAGAACGAGCCAATGAAAAGATCTAGCAAGTTAGGGTTGTAGGATTGTATCCCCACACGCACCATGTTAGTCCTACCAAGTAAGAAAAAATGGAGATATCCTACCTACCATCATCATCAAAACTTATGAACAAATTATACTTTCCAATAGTTTGATCTATAGTGGTTGGACCAAATTTGTCGTATTCATGAATGTTGCATTGAAACACAATGAGTGCCACTCATATCCAATTCACATTGAGTACAAGGACACAACACCCTTCTAGGAGATAAGTACTCTGATTGGATGGGCATACCTCATCACGATTTCTCATTATATACAAACTATTTCAAGTGGGATTAACCTATAGAACCTCCAGCCACCAACTTATTCTCACTACAAGTTGACATTTAGTATTGCTTGAGGATTAGTTTCTGGAATGACGTATATTTTTGAGGATGAGAGCCAAGGTTCAACCAAAGCATCTACCCACCTTGCTCTAATTTCTAAGTTCCACTATTCTATCTCTCACTAGATTCTCTTATTCTCCCTCTCTATTTTTGCCTCACTTTCTCTATGTAACTAAAAGTTGCAGAATGGATTTAACATCAAATTTAGCGTTATTAAAAGACATTTTTTTAGAATACTAAAAAGTGTTTTGAAAGGAAGAATGCAAGATAGCTATCTTGAGATTATTTTTTAATTATACATTATGAGCTCAAAGCAAGGCAAGGAACAACCCCTAGCATATTTTTGGCTTTCATGATTTCTTGCCTTCTTCCACTATGCTATCATTAGGAAATTTCAGAGATCATTTGGAAGGCCATATGAAGAGAGAGAATAATAGAACGCGTCCAATGAGCACGAAGGCTACGTTACGTAGGAAAGTACGTGGAAAGACTCAAAAAATAGGAAAATAGCATAAAACTTTCACGAATCTATGATTCTAGCATCGTAATTTCCTTCCTTTTACCGAGCTTTTAGGTGCTTGCATGTGGTCCCACTTCTGATATTCTCTTATGGTCATTAACGTACTGGAGGGTGACCATTAAGCCCGCACAAGATATTGGAATTCTAAAACACTTTCCCTCCATTAGAATGCTTTCAAAGTGAATCTCCCTCCACTAAAGATTTTCTCTGAGAGCTATGGCTTCCACGTCTTCTCGCCCAAGAGGCTCCAGGTGTTTACTGTCTCTCACACCAACAACCAACAACTGCACTTTGCCTAGAAGGCCAAGTAGTAGCATATCCTCAATTACAATACCAGCTTCAATAAGTGCAGAGAACCAATGGGTTGGACAAAGGATAAAAAAAGGTTCATGGGTCCTCATGCAACCAAGAAGACCCAAGAGGTCTAGTGGTATCAACGTTTACCGCTCAGCATGGAAGGCCAGAGTGTTGGATTTCAAAGTTGAAATCGGCAAAAGATCTGTAAAGGAAGTTCTTGTTCAGCATGTGTTTACCCATCCAGAGGTGATAGCAAACGGTGGAAATGTATCATATATACATCAACCACATTGCAATTGTAAGTACTCTTGACATGTGAACTTACTGATACTCTCATTATAACTTTTCTTATATATTTTGCAATGTTTCTCCGGCTTGTTATGAGCAATGTCTCCATTCTTCACAGCTCAATTACATTAGATTTGTCATTTGTACTTATTGATACTCTTAGTTTAACTCTTCTTATATATATTGCAGATGTTTATCCCTCTTCTTATGAGCAATGGGAGCCTGTGGAGTGCATA
This sequence comes from Adiantum capillus-veneris, assembly GCF_014529385.1. Taxonomy (NCBI): domain Eukaryota; kingdom Viridiplantae; phylum Streptophyta; class Polypodiopsida; order Polypodiales; family Pteridaceae; genus Adiantum; species Adiantum capillus-veneris. The sequence continues at coordinate 107,049,431 of NC_140952.1, forward strand.
ATAGGACTCTTCCATGTTGTTCATGCCCACATTGGTTCTCTACAGTATTCAGGGAGGAGCAACAAAAGATTGGCTGATGAGGGAATATTTTTTTATGACCAGTTCTACCAACTCAGCTCAGGGAATAAGAATGGCATGTTGGTGAAAGTGCCTCTACCAACCGATTGGAACATTGTGGACTGGCCAGTTCCCGAGGAAACAATGGTGGAGGCAATGCGAAGTAAGCTCTACAAGGATATACAAAGGTCTCTACGTAGCTCTATTCCCACCAAACTGGTTAGAATTGCAAACTTTTGTCCTGTTGCACTCTTCATAGAGCTGTTTCATAGCTACAACATCCGTGTTACAAAAACTATGTTCATGTGCAAGTCATTTCAGCAGTCATCCTGTGACAAACTTCTTGACAGAGGATGGTATGCAAAGGAAGAGATTGGTTTACGGTGCGAGGTCGCGCTTGATACTCTAGTTGTCAAGTACATGATTGCAAGCCAATCACTGTTACTCTCGTTTTGGTATATGCAATCACAAATGCTCAACGGTAAGTACATTCCTATGGACCAGGTTTCTGCAGGTTTGGAAGATAATCCTGCTATGGATGTGGAAGTGATTGATAAAGAGCATGGCCTACTGTTGGTGGTTACAATAAGGGAGCTATGCAGACTTCAGCATTTGCGGCATGACATAATTGAAGAGTCAATGGACAAGGACCTATCAGATTTTTCCTTTTTCCTAGCTGGCTGTAAGGTGATGCGGCGAAGGGAAAAAGATATTTTGTGCAAAGAGTTGGATGGTCGGGTTGAAGTAGTGTCAATGTAACAGATATTCTTGTGAACCCAAGTGTATACAAATGACTTTCAAGACATGAAGTTTATTGAGCTCATTTTTCAATTGTGCCCCGTGAAAAAGTGTGCTTGAAATACATTTCTTTACAATGTCAAATCTCTCTCTCTCTCTCTCTCTCTCTCTCTCTCTCAATGTTAGACAAGACAAAGACATGATAGAAGAGTCATCTTAATTCATTAGAAAGTACAAACTCGTCCGTGAACAATGGACCGAGATACAATTTCTGTAAGTATGGAATCAGAATGTCTTCAAGGTAAAAATCGAAGGAATGCCCCTCGAAAGAAGGTGGTGAGATAGTTGTTCCCGGCGGATTTAGTTCTCCCTTTTCAGGAGTATCATCAATCAGTAGTGTATTAGTTGCATCAAAGGGTACACCGATTTGGCTAAACGGTTTGTACAAAAGAGGTAAGTGTGGTTTTTTAGGGTGGTAGTGGCCCTCAACGGTAACGCATTTTCTTTGATCATACAAAAAGGCAAAATCTGACGTGTGAGCGTGGCATACACTACAAGCTATTCTAACTAGTGGCGACAAGTTTTGCCTTTGCATTGAAGACCATATGGCAACTCTGAAGCGCGGAAGAAGAAACTGAATAAATTCCTTGGTTCCTGGACGAACCACGACTCGACAAGTTCCCATCCGAAACGTTTGCAAATCCTCAAAGGGTTCTCTGTCACCGAGAGGCACCCGCATCAGCAGCAATCCATTGACGTCCAAGATAATCAACCTCTATAAAAGTTGACAAGTACATATAAGTAGTTAGAAGCTGAACATATTTTTCCATACTTGAATAGACATTACCGGAACAATCGTATCTACAGGTAGCAAGGGTCCATACTGGGTCTCTGTAGTGTTCATGTCATTGTTGCTCTCCTCTGCTTTATCTTCATAGTCATCATTCACATCTACATCAGGGGTCTCCCCCATGGCTCTTTCTACCTCATTCAAGGTTTCCTCCAAGGTCTTTTCCTCTCCCTCGGTTGATCGGCTTGCCTCATACATCCTTGCCTGATCCATATTAGTTTGCTCATCCCTAGGCCTGCTTTCCTCATCCATATCCTTTTGCTCATCTATAGGCTTGCTTTCCTCATCTTGGGTTTTAGCCATAGGCTCTTTTGGCTCCTCCACTGGATGACTTGGCTCTTTCATCGTCTCCTCTGGTTGTACACTAGCACCTTCCATATGCTCATTTGACCTTTCCTCATCCTCGGCTCTTTCATCTTCTGCTGATATGACCCCCTCGGCCCGTTGTGATTCCACTGTATCGGATGCAGGGGTTTGTCGTGGTGGCACGTCATGTTTTGTTAGATCAATAGTGCGGTCATCCAAGCCGCTATCTTCAAGCTCTCTGGGGCTAGACATAGTAAGCAATTGTTGTATTAAACTTACCCGGTATCTTTGCAAATAATCATATGTGTAGTTTTTTAAAGCACTCTGCAAAATTGAAAGACCACATGGTGAGAATTATTTTATAGACTAAACCAAAACTAACTGAATGCATTGCCAAATGGGTACCTTATTCATGAAAGGTTTTAATGCAAAGTAGCTTTGCAGGACATATTCTGCATGGAGAAGACATCTCTAGCCGCAAGAATTTCCATCGGTTTGATTTGGGATAGGTACATCTTTGATTGGGGCCTTGTATAGTTCATACCTTCCACATAGCTTGCCATAGGCAAGCAACAACCTCTTTATACAACTGCACAAAGCAATGTCAAGATGTTAGCATGAGCCGTCAAATTTACATGGATATCTATAAGAAACACTTTTTGATACAAAACACTTACAGCCTAATTTCAGGGTGGGTTCTTTTTATTGAATTGAACACCCACACTGCTGGTTGGTCAACATCAAGGCATATGAGACTCCAGTGATGGTTGTTCTCATATGGAAAGATGATGACAGTAACTTCCAGCATAGCACAGTGGAGAAACCAACTCTCAAAGGTCCCAGATGGACTGTTCTTTTGTCTAATAATCTCTGACATTTGTGGATCAAGAAGAAACACCTCTGTGTGGGTGTGCAGTGGGAGTTGACTTTTGATCAGGCTGCAGAGAGTTTACCTGAGTTAGCAAACCTATTATCTGAGTTTTCAAAGCTAGCAAGATAGTAACACTTACTTAAGACAAGCATAGATAATTGTGTCTGAAATCTGAGCATCTGGATTCTGCAATAAATTAATGTCCACTTTTTTCAGAGCTAGCTTTCTGGCTCCATCTACAAATGGTATCTCTGCAAGCAAACCATCCTTCATTGAAAGTAGAGTTTCTTGATTGCTTGCCTCTATGGACAGGGTCACATTGCATTCTGTTTGCCTCTGGGACTCCACTGCTACTTTTGCTTTCTCCTTAAGCTCTGCTTCCCTCATGTTCTCTGTTTGGCGAGCAATAGTCTCTGCCCTTGCCCTTGTATTCACATCATGTGTGACATCTACAACTGTGAGTTGTGGAACTAGCTCCGGGGGGTATAACAAAATTTCCCTCATTTTCTTATCCTTGCAGACATTGGGGACCAGTAGTTTGTCATACCTCCACCTTATTCTTTTCAGTGTCTCACTATCTTTGTCCATTATAGTAACCCTGTGGGCATGGGCTACAACAATGGTCATGTTACTGAAGTAATCCAGTAGGAAGTCCTCTGCTGCTTCTTGTAGAGCCATTAATGCCACCACCTTCCACCTTTTGGTGCCCCAGGTAGCTTCTTCACATATGGACCTCACCATCCTCTGGAAGGGCAGCTTTGGTATGCATAAATCTACACATTTCTGTGCCTTTCTGATTTCTCTGAAAAGTCCCATGCAGGTTTGTAACTTCTTCACCCTTGGCCCTTTCAGAATTTTATTGGGTTTTCCAGGTCTTTTCTTTGGGGTTGCAGATCTGCTACTTGCTTTAGATGCTAATCCTGGTCCCTTGCCTGCCTTCCTTGCAGTGACTTTTGTTCTAGCCATTTCACTGTACACAAAAAGAAGAGTCTCTCTCTCTCTCTCTCTCTCTCTCTCTCCTTTCTATAGCTTAGCATATTTAAATAGAGAGAGAGAGTGAGAGAGCCCATTACTAAAGGCGTGCGTGGAGCACGTTTTGACCTCAACAAACACCTCCGCGCACCGTTAGTATAAGGTAAAAGAAATACTCACTCTCTCTCTCTCTCTCTCTCTCTCTCTCTCTCTATAACACTCAGACATACACTAGTCAATGCACAGTACTAACGGCGCACATAGAGACATGCACACCGGTTATGCCTCTCTACGCGCGCCTTTGGTAGAGAGAGAGAGAGAGAGAGAGAGAGAGAGAGAGAGAGAGAGAGAGAGAGAGAGAGAGAGTGGCTATGTGTGTGTGTGCCTGTATTTGTGTGTGTGTGTGTGTGTGTGTGTGTGTGTGTGTAAGTTATATTTGTGTGTGTGTGTCTCTCTATGTGTGTGTGTGTGTGTATGTTATATTTGTGTGTGTGTGTGTGTGTGTCTGTGTGTTTGTGAGTGTGTGTGTGTGTGTGTGTGTGTGTTGTGCTTGTGACTGTTTGTGTGTGTTGTTTGTTAAGACTGAGCTTGGTACTGTGACAGAAACAGAGATAGAGGGATAGAGGCAAAGGCAGAGGGAGAGGCAGACCTTCGTTATGTCGATGGGTCGGCTTGCTGTCGGAGACGCAGACGACGGCTCTTGCACACTCTCTCTCTCTCTCTCTTTCACTCACTCTCTTCCACGAGGTGTGGTTTTTCTCTCTCTTGACCTCTATATATGACGTACAAAAGTATACGGTCTCAATAATGACCGCACGTGTGACAACATGCAATTATACTCTAATTTATAGTGACACGTGGGGCGCCGCCGTGTGTATCCATTATAAGTGTGATTTTGAGAGAGAGAAAGAGAGAGAACAATAGAGAGAGAGAGAGAGAGAGAGAGAGAGAGAGAGAGAGAGAGAGAGAGAGAGAGAGAGAGAGCCATAGAAAGAGAGAGAGAGTGATAAAGAGAGAGAGAGAGTGATAGAGAGACAGAGAGAGAGAGAAAGAGAGAACAGATTGTGAGAGAGATAGAGAGAGGGAGAGACACAGATTGAGAGAGAGATAGAGAGAGGGACTCCTTACTCTCAGAGAGAGAGAGAGGAGGGAGAGAGACAGAGTCAGTTTGACACACAAAAAGCAATGGAGGAGACACCTCCCTTGGAGTTCCTGCAAACCCCACCAACAAAAGGTGATCTCTCACTCTTTCTCTCTGTATTTCCAACAGTTGGTACAAATTGTGTGTGTGTGTGTGTAAACAAAGAAAAACCCAAACTGTTGCTCAACACACACACACACACACACACACACACACACACACCTCAACACATACTTCCATAGACAGAGACACACACACACATACACACAGACACACACACACAGATATACACATTCTCTCTCTCCCTCCCCTCTCTGTCCCCGTTACTAACGGCGTGCAGAGCCAACCAAACACTGGCTGCAGCTCTCTCCGCGCGCCTATAGTATAGTTATGACTCTCTCAAAAGGCACGTTTACATCCTTATGCGCCTTTCCCTCAATTTCACTTAAGGCGCGCGTAGAGAGTTGCAAAAAGCACGTTTTCATCCTTGCGCGCCTTTAGTACAAATAGACACATACAAAGAGAGAGAGAGAGAGAGAGAGAGAGAGAGAGAGAGAGAGAGAGACTATGTGTGTTTTTGTTTGTGCTTTGGTGAGAGACATATACATATATATATATATATATATATATATATATATATATATATATATATATATGGAGAGAGAGAGAGAGAGAGAGAGAGAGAGAGAGAGAGAGAGAGAGAGAGAGAGAGAGAGAGAGAGACTTGTCATGTTTCCTGATGAATAGGATTAAGGTCCAGTAGGCAGAAGAGGCTGAAACCAGACCCAGAGCTTGTGCCAGGATTTCATCCTTTGCAGGCTCAATTGCTTAATGTTTCTGCCAAAAGAACTGTTGACTTTTGTCAGGACATATCTGAAGAAAAGTCAATTGGTGAAGATCAATCAGAGAGGTCACCAGGGCAAGAGGATCCCTCACCCTACAAGGCTGTGGTGACCTGTACAGTACTTCTGAAGAAAAATACAAGAAAGAGGAATATAGACTTCTCAGATGATGCAGATGTGCTAGAAAGTAGTCCCTGTGCAACTAAATGTAAAGCCAAAGAGGATGTGTCTTGTCTGGAAGACCCAGCTGCAACTGATGAGAGGCTGTTTGATTTTGCAGCATCTTGTGGTGCTGGGGACAAGTTTGATCTAGTTCATTCTATGTTTAATCCAAAGTTTGACATTGAAGACCTGTTAGCTCAGCACAGTATTTTCTTGCAGTCCTACAGAGATAAGTTTGAAGTGATGGTGCAGGTAGGGAGGGTTGTTCTACCTACTATGACTCTTGTGCAATTAAATGACTGTGGTGGAAAGGGACAGGGACTGAAGAAGTATAGGGAATTACCACCTTCTTGCCGACATTCAGCCTGCCCTTCGCATCAAAAAGAATGCAAACTCATTCAGGAAGCCTTTGGCTTTTTGATTTACCTGAACAGCCTGTTTGGATTCCTCATGCAGAATCCTGATGAGGTGTTAGAGGAGCAGGATGCATCACCAGATGAAGAATGCGAGGAGACAACTCATATACAAGAAGTCGAGGAGGTTGAAGACACAGTCAACCTTGAGGTTGAGGCAATTGAAGTACAAAGAAGTAAGATGCTCTCTGTGAAAACCACAGAAATCAAACTTCCATTGGATCTCAGTAACTTCACTGAGAAGCATGCTCAGATGATGTTGCCTGCTGTGCCTGACTTCAGGATTGGAGACAGATATCTTCTTCCATGATGTGCAAAGTGTCTTTTATTTGAGGGAGGATTTCTCCCTGGCTATTATTTCCAGAGTCCAAGAGGAGAGGAGTGGATTTGTTTCAGAGGATAGTAGTGATGATGAGGCAATGGAAACATCCAGCAATCCAATGGAATGCCTTCGAAGATGCTTTGAGAAAGCTGAAAAATACAAGGAGACACTACCTGATGAAGCCACCTTCCAAGCAATAAGACAAAGCCTAAGACCATCAACAAGTAACAAAGAAGTGGAGGATTGATTTAACCATTCAGGTCAGGGGTCAACTACATCTGTAGACCTGTGGCAAGAAAACCTCTTTCTGCAGGATGAGAGCTTCATGGTAACTCTCTCTCTCTCTCTCTCTCTCTCTCTCTCTCTCTCTCTCTCTCTCTCTCTCTCTCTTTGTGTCACTTCTGACATGGTATGTGCAGTCTTGGATTGCTGACAAGGATGACTTCCTTCGGCGCCGGACTCGAGAGTATCGAGGAAGGGATGCGGCCCTACTGCAGTACCTTTCAAAGCTTTGCCAGTCGCCGATAGTAGTTTTTCACAATTCCATGTCACAAGAGGGTTCAATAGTAACTTACACATTCAAGACACTATCACGCTTCTTGGGTGGACCGGTGCTGCCCAAAAGTGCAGATAAAGTCATTCTTGTGGACAAAGTGTTTGCTAGAGATTATTTTGGTTACTGCCCGGGCTATACAGGTGGTCGGGTAGCGTATTACTACACCTACATAGCAATGGCACTAGCTCTTGGTAGACAAAACCCAGATGAACTTTTAGAGTATGGCAAACATCTCATGATTCATTACAAGGGTGACGTGCCAAAAAATCAAATTGAACCTTCAAAATCTTGATACACTTCAAGTAGCAATTGTATAAGATCATGTATTACATAAATTTTGTACAATGTCATCCACTCAGAGTATCTTTCCCCACTTGTGATTCACATACACCATTGCCTCTCTCCACCTTTGTTGACTTTCACGAGCTCCGGAGTTGTTGTATGCCATTGATCTTTTAACTTTTTGTTGTTGTAAATGTCTGATGGCTTGTGCTGTTGCTGAATTTGCCAAGACTTCTTTTGCCTGCATTTGATGAATGACTCTACGATAGAACCATTCAAATAGTTCTCTCAAACTGTTAGCCTTGATTCGAGAGCCACCATGTCGTGTGTGCCTGAAATAAGCATTTCTCGCCATGTAATGAGACTTTTCCATCCCTTGGGTATTCCATATTGCCGGGTTCCCATACTTTTGTATAAAATATGGTAAATGATTGAAGATGATGTGCTGGATATGAAAACAGATTAGTTAGAATGTTTTACAGTCACATATTTGCACATAAGAGAGAAAGAAATACATGATAATACCATGTAGTGAGTAATCTGGGTGTCTGTCCATGCTGTCTTGAATGATTTTTTCAGAAGGTTGAGATTTTCCTTGAACTTGTTCATATCAACTTGTGACCAGTCATCTTTGTCGCACATCAAAAATAGGATGTCTATTGATCGCCAAACCTCAGCCTTCGCGTTACGAGTAGTTGGTTCGTGGTCTTTGACTGCAATATGTAGCTTTTTTCAGCTCTGATACTCTACCTTGCTAACATAAGATGTGTTATATATTTTTCCATGTTTTGTTAGCTTCGGATCTCTTGTACCTTGGGGCTTAGATAAAAACCTCCATGCCTTCACCCCATCGATGGATGGTTTGCATGGGACATCCTTCTCAGCAGTTGATCTCTTTTCATCCCACTGGATTTTCACATTGCCACCATGAAGCCCCATATCCGACAGTACCATTTCTAAGCACTGTATGGCTACTTGTCGTTCTGCGGAGTTCTTAATCTTCTAAGCAAACCCGATGTATAAGTAGACCAATTTTTCCACAATTCTACAAAGTGCATGCATTGTACAAATGTAGACATTCACAAGTGGTATTTTCAAAACCGGTCGAAAAGCAGGATCCTCAATGTGAGGTGTTGGAGCTTTTCTCCACCACTTTGGGTCCATGACCTTTGCAGGCTCCATGCAGAACAAACACGGTGACTTTGCCATTGCACCCATTCCACAATTATACATGCACTTTAATGTTTTGAGGTAATCTGCAAGATGCCACTGAACTTGAAAGTCTCCCCTTCCATCTAGACGTAGTACCTCTCCCTGGTTAGTCTGTTGATCAATCACCTCCGGAATATTAGTTCGATGGAACACCCAATATAGAATCTCATGATCTTCTTTCTTTACCTGCAACACAAAATAAATGAGACTTAAGTAGATGTGAACATTTGAGCTTACCTGAGAATCTCGCTTACCTCAAACGCACTAAGCCACCATATGTTAGATTTTGATTGAACACTAAAATATAAAGGATCATCACTGGGACACTTTGAGAGGGCTCTATTCATTAAAGTAATAGTAACACGCTCTAGCTTTTTCTCTTTAACAAGCTCACACTCATCCAGTTTTAACACAAAATGTAATACCCCTCGTGACTCTTCAAATGTGATGTTGTAAAACTCCACCATTCTCTTCTGTAATATCCGCAGGTCCATAAAAATATTGTTGAACTCATCGTATGCCATGTTTGCTCCATGGCCACTGTAAGTTGCTTTAATATGAAAGGGCTGTCCAAGATAGTCTCCCTGTGCCTCGTTAAGCTGAAGCCTCTCTTTCCAAACTCTTGAGGCTGATGGTAGAAGTTTGGATTTTATACCCTTCCTAACAAAGATGGATGAGACAGAATTTTGGATAGCCGAATATCCTCTTTTGCTTACACCAAGTGAATCAAGTGTGCCTTGTATCTCTTTTGCAGGCACTGAGTTCTCTGAAATAAAGCGGTCCACTACATTTCGTTGTAGGACCTTAAACTTCTTGTCATGTACTATATCTGCTGCCAGGCTTCTACTTATAAGTGGCTTCAATCTCTTTCCTATATTGGCTTTGGGGTCAATGTTTTCCTTGTAAGGATAGATTGAATCTCTACATGAAGACAATGCATAAGTAAATAACAGAAAATTTGCTTCACTAACACTATTTAGGCACATGAAAACAATGCATAACAAGAAAAAACAAAAAGATTACTTAACTAAGACAATGTAGCCAACCAAGAAGCATCACCTTAATGCTCGGATTCTTTTCTTGAGACCTCCTGATGCAACCTGCAATGTTTCAAGATTGCGCAATTTCTTCTTTCGGATACGACCACCCAAGATGGTGTCCTTCATTTGACAACTTCGCATGTTTCCTTTCAGTTCTTGTACCTCTGTTTTATGTTGCAAAATGGTAACCTGATCTGTAGAATGTAAATGTGAAAGGCGAACAATCTCACATTGTTGAGCTTGGAGAATGCTCTTGTAAGTTTCAGCTTCTCTTGTAAGAGATTTACAATAACCCAGAAGGCCCTTTTCTCCATCACCAGCAAAGGTCAATAAGCTTGTAGGATTTACAAACGGTGGAGACGCATTAGTCATTGGATTCTTAGGGTAGAGAGAGCCTCTCGTCCAGATATCTATGTGTTTAGCTCCCTGAGCTCTGAGCATGTCTATGGAAGCCAGAGGTATATGTGTGTTTGTTTTACTGCGCTTAATCAATGGTTGGTACTCATTGTCTAAATCAATGTGAAGGTGATATTTGGCTCGTTTCTGGGTAACATTTGTGCCACTTGAGGAGTGCGCCATTAGCCAAATGTGCAGGTTTAATGGAAAGTGAATAGCGGCTGCGCCTTCGTCCCTCCATGTTAGCCTCATTCCCTCCATATTGACGAGGTTCATTCAATGCAACTGAAAAGAGGATTATCCCTCAATCACTACGAACGAATGTTCAGAAGAGTAAGGAATCTACTTAAAGTACACTTTTTGAACTTTTACTATGAAAGATCCAGCTCTTTTATTTGCCATTTTTTATAGAGAGAGAGAGTGCAAAAAATACATTTTCTTAGAAGGCCCTCCAAATGACCTCCGAAATTTCCTAATGCTCTCCCTACATGTTCTTATACTCTCTCTCTCTCTCTCTCTCTCTCTCTCTCTCTCTCTCTCTCTCTCTCTCCTTACTTTATATAATTAAGGTTGTTGAAATGGGTTTAGTAAAGGTATCCCTTCAAATGGTTGAAAAGCGAAAAAATCTAACTAGATTGCAATAAAAGAAAGAAATAAAGACAATGATTATGCAAGTAAATATTCATAAAATAGGTACTATGACATCAAATTAAGGGAAGAATAAACCTCAAGCATGTTTCCAAATTCCCTTATATCTCATCTCCTCTCTCTCTCTCTCTCTCTCTCTCTCTCTCTCTCTCTCTCTCTCGCATGATTCCTTACAAGATGGTGACAAGTTTTCTCTCATGGATTTAGGTGGAGCTATCATTGACCTATTGGCTCCACTTCTATCTCTCTTTTCTACTAGGAATTCAAAATGTTGACCACATGGAAATTTAAAATTGAAGATTGCAGCATGGAGTATGGATTGGCCTCATCTATTCATAAAGAAAATTCTTTCAAAACCAATTGTCAAGAAATTCATTGTGTCTAAGTGTATTAGGGTAGCTAAGTTTTGCATTTGTATCAAAGCAACACATATTTAAGAGAGGAGTCTTTGAAGAAACCTTGTATCGGTGCACATGTCAATTGTAAAAGGAAGATGTATCTTAGCAAGGATGAACTTGTGTTATAAGACACAAGTTAAGCATGAGTATGGACAATGACGCTATGCACAGATCCATGTAGAAAGTAACACAACTCAAGGGAAGGGCATACAAAAGGAGCCCAATGTTGAAGACGCCAAGGAAGAGAGGAAGCAACAAACTATTGAGGGTGTTGTCTACCTTATGTTTATGAGATTGAATCATTATGGGAAAGTTAAGTATGCTCTTTGTCTCTCCTCATTGTTTGACCAAGCTTTTCTCTCTCTTGGCTCTCCCACTAGGATCACTATCAGATCTATCAAAAATAGTTTAGTGAACCTTTCTTCAATGAATACTGAAAATATTTTCTACTTTTAGCATGCTCTTTGTCTCTCCTCATTTTTTGACCAAGGTTTTATCTTTCTTGGATTTGCCACATCAAAAAATAGCTCCAGGACCAATTGTTTGCATCAATTCGATGCACAATCATACTAAACATACTACATCCCAAGAAAACATCACCACAAGATATATGTGCCTTCATTTCTTATAAGGAACTTTTGAGAATGAAAAAAGGTAAAAGAGAGATGGAGAAATATCTTTGTAAATTGTAAGACACATTCCTTAGAAATTCATTGCATTATATCAAGGGGTGTGTGTCTGTTTGTTTGTTTATTTTGTACTAAACTCAATATGTATACACAAAAAAGCATAATGTTCAAATGACAACTAGATTTAGATAAGTGGAATGATTTGTACAAAAAAAACACTCAGTTTTAGATTCATTTTTGTACCATTTAATGAGAATGATGCATCATTCCAATGATCCTATACAAAAGTAATAGAGCTATGGAGGTCATTTAGGTTGAATCAACAAGGATCTTCAAAGCTAGATTGTAGCAATGTTGAACCTTATTAAGCAAAGATAGAATTCTCACTTGCATCCTTATAAACAAGACATCAGATTTTATTAAACCTGGTTGCATATAACATGTGTCAAAGAACCTATCAATTGTTATCCATGTCATACTTAAAAATTATTAGCTAAATTACAATCCTATATGTACAAAAATATCTAAAGTAAAAAAAGTGATCCACTTCTCAAGTTTACAAAGCCATCCTTTCCTTTGAAGTGTATTGCATAGCCTGAAAATGTTGATTGTAAAACAGATTTACTCCCAAGAAGCAAGTAATTTCTTTACGTAACTTTCATTCATGATAGAATCCAAGCTAGTCACAAGCATTAATTCAACCTACTTAGCCACATGTTTCTTAGCTTGTTAATCCATTAGTAGGTTATTAGAATCTAATCATTTCAGATGCAACTTACTAAAGGCAGGGAAGGCGCCATGTTAGGTAGTGTGGAAGATAGGAGTTAACGATGTGCATCTTGCCATAAAGTCAGCATCATGTTTGAATTTAACTAACTAGGCCAGATCCATTGCCAAAAATTCATCCCAACTAGGAATAAGACTAGTCAAGAGTCAGAAAGGAACTGCAATAATCCATCCCAAAATTTCAAGTAAAGAGTTATTCCTTAGTAAAGCCATGTTATAAAAAATAGCTTTCAGCTTGCACACCAGTACCCAAGAAGGTAAAAAAACCTCAGTATAGTAAATAGAGCTTCAAGCCAAGAACAAAGCCTCAATATAATGCAGGTCCCCCATTCTGTAATGAGTGAGACATAATTATTTGTCAAGTTCCATGAACTAGAAATAAGTCCAACATTGTTTTTTGATACAGGTGCAAGCCCAAAAGCCAGTAAAGTATTTATTGAAATCGAGAACAAGAAGAGCATGCCATCAAAGCCCTGCCAAAAAGCCTAATCTGTAGATCATCTCTACTTTATGCTAGAGCCAACATCTAGTATACAACCCCAAGTTGGTTGTGTGGGTTGCAAGAAAACATACAGAGCTTGGAGAAGACAAAGGAAGCTCAAGGCACACAACAAAGAGTGTATTATTTAGTGTGCAACGGAAAGATAAGATCGCCCTAGAGTGATGGGTGTATATACAATGCACGGGGGGGGGGAAACCTCCTAGTGAGGGGAAAAAAATCCCCGACGGTCCTAAGTGTGTTCCCACACGTCACTACCACATGTATATGATAACAATCCCCCCTGGGAGTGATGCAGTGAACAAGAGCTCACACATAAAGTATAGGGAAGTGCCATCCCTTGAGGACATGATCAGTCCACAAAGGGAAGTAAGCCCAAAGATTTGCAAATAGCTATGAACTTATCATGAGACAATGCCTTTGTGAAAAGATCTACGAGGTTGTCATGTGTTGGCACATAAGCCAAGATGATCTCTCCTATTGAGAGTCTCTCCCTGAAATAGTGGTAATGCAACTCAATGTGCTTTGTGCGAACATGAAAAATTGGGTTCCTCGAAATTGCCAATGCGCTCTGACTGTCAATGTAGATGATGTTGGCAGTGTCCTATCCAACACCCAAATCATCCATAAGGCATCTGAGCCATACACACTCAATCGTAGCTGTGAAGACCGCCCTGTACTCAACCTCACAACTAGAAGTGGCCAGAGTGGTTGTTTCTTGCTCAACTATGATATGCATGATCTGCCAAGCATGAAACATAAACCACTCAAGGACACTCGCGTGTCAAAACAACTAGCCCAATCTGAGAAGCATGTAAATATGGAAGCAATGATCTCCCCTTGGGATAAAACAACCCAAGATGTAAAGTGTCACCCAAGTAGCGAAAGATTTGCTTGAGAGCTTGCCAATTGTTAGACCTGGGCTATGCTTAGACCTTGGCCTTGTGTTGCATGCATAAATAAGGCATCCATCAGCAGTTTGGTAAAGAGTGACATCAGTAGGATCACCAGCACCATGAAGACTCAATTTCAAACATGTTTCCAGGGTAGTGGAAATAGGTTTGCAATCCTCAAGTCCAAACTTACATAGCAATGGATCTATGTAATTTGTCTGGCAGAAGGCAATACCACCATCACAATGCTTAAACTGTATGCCCAAGTAATGATGCAACAACCCCAAATTTTTCATCTTGAAAGTAGCATTCAAATCAGCCTTAAATTTAGCAATGTGTATCTCATTCGGACTAGTGATCAACAAATCATCCACATATAGAACAACAATGATAAGTACATCACCCTCACGCTTACATACAAAGTGCTTTCTGTTGGATTGTTACAAAAACCTTGTTTGACCAAATGAGTGTCAGCTTTCTCATACCAAGCACGAGGAGATTGCTTCAACCCATACAAAGCTTTCTTAAATTTTCACATTGTATCCTCTTGTCCTTTCTTGACAAAACCATGAGGTTGCATTACATAAACTTCCTCAAATATGTCACCATTCTTTAAGAAAGCAGTAATAATGTCTGATTGATGTACCTCCCAACCAAAACGAGCTACCAATGTACATAGAAAATGCACAGTAGTCATGCGACAAGTGGGAGCAAAAGTCTCTTCATAATCTATGTCTTTCTGTTGTGCATAGCCTTTTGCAACAAGTCGAGCCTTATAGCAATCAATCTCACCATTCGGCTTACGTTTCAACTTGTAAACCCACTTCGTACCAATGGATTTTGTTCCAGGAGGCAAAACACATAAAACCCATGTGTCATTTTCTATAAGTGCATCGTATATTGATTGCATGACAGTCATCCAGTTTTCAAAATTTTGTGCTTCATCAAAGACAGAGGTTTCTCAACATCATGTGAACTGGAAAAAGCCAAAGAATAGCAATTTGATGCATAAGATGCATGGCAAGAACCTCAACGAGTATGACTAGACAAAGGTGCATCCAATTTATTTTCATGCAAAGTATGCACCAATAATTTTGGCATACCTCTAGCTTGCTCATTCTCAACCCTTTCGTGATCAAGTACATCATGTACATCTGCATTAGAAAGTGGCTGATTTGTAACATTTTCAGAAACCCCCATAGGTTTTACATTTTTGAACTTCCACCACTAAAAAGAGGCAATAAACTGTCATAAATGTCATGTGAGTTTACATTACTGTCTCTAATACATGGCAGCAAGGGCTGAACAAAATCTTCCACAAACAAAACATCACATGAAACGAAGATGCACTTCGTTTGTCGATGGTATAACTTATAACGTTTGCTTTCATTACTATAACCAACAAAAATGCATTTGACAATCTTATCATCCAATTTTTTGCATTGTGCTTGTGGCACCAAAGCATAAGCCAAACAACCAAAAACGCACATGTAATCAACAAATGGCTTTCTGTCATGCCATGCTTCATATGGATTCATAGATTGCAAAGATTTTGTAGGACACATGTTGAGTATATAAGTGGCACACATGATGGCCTCAAGCCAAAACAAATGTGGCAAAGCTTGACTCTTGACCATACATCCTACCATCTCCATAAGCAATATGTTCTTCCTTTCGGAAACACCAATTTGTTGAGGCGTATATGACACTATACATTGGTGTTTTATCCCACAAATAGCCATAAAGGCATTAAATTCATGCCCCCCGCCCCCCCCCCCCCCCCCCCCCCCCCCCCCACCTTGATCGGAACGGAGGGTGCCCATAGTACATTTAGAGACATTTTCAGCCATAGCCAAAAATTGCTTGAAGCACATAGACACTTCAAAATTATCCTTAAGCATATACATACATGCATTCCAGGAGTAATTATCAATGAAAGTCGTGAAGTAAAGGTAATTGCCCAAGGATGGAGTTTGCATGGGCCCACAAACAACACTATGCACAAGTTGCAACCTGCACGTAGCCCTAACTGAACCATCGTTTGGAACCTTCAAAGGTTGCCTCTTACCCAAAACACATCCTTCACAAAACATGCTTAAGAGGTGCTTCAAGAGGCAGCAAAGAAGCAACCATATTAGATTTCTACAAACGCAGCAAACTGGCAAAATTTAGATGTCCAAAACATGCATGCCAAAGTTTTGCATCTGAAATAGCCTTAGAATCCACAACTGCATTTGCAAAATTCTACCCACACTTGTCATACAAAGTGAGCTTATACAACCCACGACATAAAATGTTTGATGCAACAATCTCATCACCAAATCATGAATGGTACATTTGTCATCCTCAAATTTCACAACAAGATCAAGTCTAGCAAGTGCAAATATGGACAAAAGGTTCTTCTTTATCACAGGTACATAAAGTGAATCAATAAGTGTGAAAGAACTGCCATTTGCAGCAGTCACCACAATTTTTCAAACTCTTTTGATCAGATAAGAGGCCTTGTTGGCACAAGTGATTGAATTTCCATGAGGGACATCCTTGAGAGAGGTAAACAAGTCACAATGAGAGGTAATGTGCTTTGTAGCACCACTTCCAAAGTACCACACATGAGCATCTACAACCACTGGCATACATACATCATGGACAGAAGGATCATAAGTGCACTTTGCACTATAAGCCCATTCTGCTTCAACATCATCATCACCATCTCCTTTCACAGAAAACTCAACAATAGTTGCATTTGTAGTGGAATCTTTGTATGACAAGTTGTTGAGATGTCGAGCTCTACATCTTGAGCTGGCATCCACTACGGGTCTTGGCCGCTTACGGCATTTACTCACTGGCGCGTCAGGTGACCGACACAGAGGATCTCTGCCAGTGATTCTACAGCTGGACTACACTTATAGTGCCAGCCTAGTACGCTTCTAGCGAGTTCACACTTAGTGACCGCATGTACATATGTGCTACTTTTTAGCTTTAGCACTTAGTCATTTTGTACTCTCTTTTCTCTGAGAAGAAGAAGAAGCTTTCCATCTCTGTGTGCTTTGTGCTTGTCTTGTGTAGCTCTATTTCATCCTCTTTCTTTACATGGTATCAGAGCCTGGTGCAGGCAAGAGAGGCTAAGAGAGCAAGAGCATCACAATCCCTTTGTTCGCAATCCACGACCAGATGCCAGTTTTTCGTACAAGTTTCTGAACATGTCTCCAAAGTGCAGTACACAGAGATTTACTATACAAGTACATTGGTTGTATGTACGCTTGATTGTGGACACTCGTTGAGTGTAGAAAGCGTTACAAGTACCGCGATAGTAGGTTCAACAGATTTGCAAGTTTTTGCAGATTGCAGCTATTTTGTCTTAGTGCTTCAAGATGTCTGACGGTTTCAGTCAGATTGTTATTGAGAAGCTTGAGAAAAATAACTACCCTGCATGGAAGTTCCAAGATTTTATTTCTATGCTTATTCTTGAGGAGAAGAACCTTGACACACCTTCTTCTCGTGGCAGAAATAATTCTGAACAGGCCTTCTATTCTAGCTCCAACAGAGGTAGAGGTAGAGGTCGTGGTCGAGGCCCAAGTGGTTGCAGGGGCCAATTTCGAGAAGGTCAATCAAATCAAAACAATACAGGTGGCAGGGGAAACCAGTCTCAAGGCAGGGGGAGTCAAAGAGGTCGTGGTGCAGGATGAAGCAGGCAGCAACATACTGCAGATAGCAGAGAATGTTGGACTTGTGGTGAAAGAGGTCACATGTCATGTGACTGTCCAAAGGGAAAATCAAGTGGAAAGAGAGAACAGGGCAACTATGCATCTACTAGCAGAGATGCAGATCATAAGAAAAACGAGCGCATGTTTGTTATGCAGCATGTAATGAATACAATGAATGCAGAGAATTCCACCCAAGATGATGTTTGGTATGTGGATTCAGGTGCCTCTAATCACATGAAGTCTCGTGGAGAGTGGTTTAAAGATATGCGCAAACCAGATGTGTCAGGCTATGTGCAAACAGGAGATGACATAGCTCACCCCATTGCTCATGTAGAGGACATACCTCTAAATACGAAGAGTGGGAAATCAAAGTACTTAGCAGATGTACTTCATGTCCCAAACATTACAAAGAATCTTGTTTTTGTTGGACAAATGGTTGAGCAGGGTTTGCAGGTTCGCTTCAATCCAAATGGCTGTTATGTAGAAGATTTCCAGAATGGTTGTAAGCTGATCACAGAGGGCAAATGTGTGGGCAGAATGTTTACGATGAATGTAGGCATGCCTGAGGTAAAAGCTGCATTATTTGCACAGGGCACAGGTGTTGTGGCTGATGTTGACATTTGGCACAAACGCATTGGCCATGTCAATGAGCAGAGATTGCGCAGCATGCAATCAAAACAGATTGTAAAAGGTTTGCCCAAATTCAAGGTGGATGGTATGCATAAAGTATGTGCAGCATGTCAGTTTGGAAAACAGTCAAAGGGCTCATTTCCACATGAGCGCAATGTATGTAAAAAGCCACTTGAGGTGGTGCACACAGATGTTTGGGGTCCAACCGATACTGCAAGTATACATGGTTGCAGGTATTATGTCTCTTTCATTGATGACCATACAAGGAAAGTATGGGTCTACTTCATGCGTAACAAAAGTGAAGTGTTTGGTCACTTTCAAGACTTCAAAGTCATTTACATATTCTATACCATATATGTAATAATAAGGTCATCTTCAAAGTCATCTACTTCAAGGTTCTCGACATGCATCTTATGCATTAGATTGTTACGATTTTGTTGTTTCTAGTTTATGTGATGTGGAGGAACCTCTCTCTTTTCTTGAGGCACAAAATTTTGAAAATTGAAAGGCTGCCATGCAATCAAAATATGATGCACTTATAGAAAATGACACATAAACTTTATGTGATTTGACTCCTGGCAAAAAGGCCATTGATATGAAGTGGTTGTACAAGTTGAAATTTAAGCCGGATGGTGAGATTGACTACTATAAGGCTCGACTTGTTGCAAAAGGTTATGCACAACAGAGAGGCATAGATTATGGATTTTTTCTCCCACTTGTCGTATGGCTATTGTACATTTTCTATGTGCATTGGCATCTTATTTTGGATGGGATGTACATCAATCAGTGCTTTCTTGAATGGCGAAATATTTGAGGAAGTTTATGTAACACATCCTCACGATTTTGTCAAGAAAGGACATGAAGATAAAGTGCACAAATGTAAGAAATTTTTGTATGGGTTGAAGCAGTCTCCTCGTGCTTGGTAGGAAAAAGCTGACACTCAATTCGTTAAACAAGGCGTTTGTAACAGTTCAACATAAAGCACTTTATATGTAAAGCGTGAGGGTGATGTAATTCACATCGTCGTTCTTTATTTTAATGCTTTGTTGATCACTGGACTGAATGAGACACACATTGTTGAATTTAAGGCTGATCTGAATGCTACTTTCAAGATGAAAGATTTGGGGTGCGGTCATACTAGCGCTAATATACTGAGCTAAGCGCACTTGGGCAGGACAATACTGGGATGGGTGACCTCCCGAGAAGTCTTGTTGTTGCACTCTTCCTTTGTACAAAGGAGCTAGCTTGGTTGTTTGAGCATTCATCCATGGTGACTAGGGTCATCGGTTCAAGTGACCCATTGACGTTCTTGGATGTACTTTGTCACATCGCACTAAAGTTGTGCGATTTGTCAACAAAAAAAAAGATGGAATATTTGGGACTGTTGCATCGTTACTTGATCATACAATTTAAGAAGTGTGATGATGGTATTGTCTTGTGTCAACCAAGCTACATAGAGACATTGCTATGTAAGTTTGGACTTGAGGACTACAAACCTATTGCTACTCCCATGGAATCGGGTTTGAAATTGAGTCTTCATGATGCTGGTGATCCTACCGACGTCATTCTTTATCAAACTATTGTTGGATGCATTATTTATGTATGCAATAGAAGGCCAGATATTTACTTTACAGTCTCACAGGTTAGAAAATATACGCATAGCCGAGGGTCTAAGCATTTACATGTCAAGAGTATTTTTCACTATTAGAGTGGTACTTTACATCTTGGCTTGTTTTATCCCAAGTGGAGAGCATTGCCACCAGATTTACATGCTTTTTCGAACTCGGATTAGGCTGGTCGTTTTGACATGTGAGTGTCCACAAGTGGTTTTTGTTCCATGCTCCGTACTTCATGCATATCATGGTTGAGCAAGATGCAACCTGTTGTGGTCACTTTCAGTTGTGAGACTGAGTACCGGTAGTCTTCACAGCTACGGCTGAGTACGCATTAGGAAATTTCGGAGGTCATTTGGAGGGCCTTCTAAGAAAATGTATTTTTTGCACTCTCTCTCTAGAAAAAATGGCAAATAAAAGAGCTGGGTCTTTCATAGTAAAAGTTCAAAAAGTGTACTTTAAGTAGATTCCTTACTCTTCTGAACATTCGTTCGTAGTGATTGAGGGATAATCCTCTTTTCAGTTGCATTGAATGAACCTCGTCAATATGGAGGGAATGAGGCTAACATGGAGGGACGAATCCGCAGCCGCTATTCACTTTCCTGCACATTTGGCTAATGGCGCACTCCTCAAATGGCACAAATGTTACCCAGAAAGGAGCCAAATATCACCTTCACATTGATTTGGACAATGAGTACTAACCATTGATTAAGCGCAGTAAAACAAACACACATATACCTCCCGCTTCCATAGACACGCTCAGAGCTCAAGGAGCTAAACACATAGATATCTGGACGAGAGGCTCTCTCTACCTTAAGAATCCAATGACTAATGTGTCTCCACCGTTTGTCAATCCTACAAGCTTATTGACCTTTGCTGGTGATGGAGAAAAGGGCCTTCTGGGTTATTGTAAATCACTTACAAGAGAAGCTGAAACTTACAAGAGCATTCTCCAAGCTCAACAATGTGAGATTGTTCGCCTTTCACATTTACATTCTACAGATCAGGTTACCATTTTGCAACATAAAACAGAGGTACAAGAACTGAAAGGAAACGTGCGAAGTTGTCAAATGAAGGACACCATCTTGGGTGGTCGTATCCGAAAGAAGAAATTGCGCAATCTTGAAACATTGCAGGTTGCATCAGGAGGTCTCAAGAAAAGAATCCGAGCATTAAGGTGATGCTTCTTGGTTGGCTACATTGTCTTAGTTAAGTAATCTTTTTGTTTTTTCTTGTTATGCATTGTTTTCATGTGCCTAAATAGTGTTAGTGAAGCAAATTTTCTGTTATTTACTTATGCATTGTCTTCATGTAGAGATTCAATCTATCCTGACAAGGAAAACATTGACCCCAAAGCGAATATAGGAAAGAGATTGAAGCCACTTATAAGTAGAAGCCTGGCAGCAGATATAGTACATGACAAGAAGTTTAAGGTCCTACAACGAAATGTAGTGGCCCACTTTATTTCAGAGAACTCAGTGCCTGCAAAAGAGATACAAGGCACACTTGATTCACTTGGTGTAAACAAAAGAGGATATTAGGCTATCCAAAAGTCTGTCTCATCCATCTTTGTTAGGAAGGGTATAAAATCCAAACTTCTACCATCAGCCTCAAGTGTTTGGAAAGAGAGGCTTCAGCTTAACGAGGCACAGGGAGACTATCTTGGACAGCCCTTTCATATTAAAGCAACTTACAGTGGCCATGGAGCAAACATGGCATACGATGAGTTCAACAATATTTTTATGGACCTGCGGATATTACAGAAGAGAATGGTGGAGTTTTACAACATCACATTTGAAGAGTCACGAGGGGTATTACATTTTGTGTTAAAACTGGATGAGTGTGAGCTTGTTAAAGAGAAAAAGCTAGAGCGTGTTACTATTACTTTAATGAATAGAGCCCTCTCAAAGTGTCCCAGTGATGATCCTTTATATTTTAGTGTTCAATCAGAATCTAACATATGGTGGCTTAGTGCGTTTGAGGTAAGCGAGATTCTCAGGTAAGCTCAAATGTTCACATCTACTTAAGTCTCATTTATTTTGTGTTGCAGGTAAAGAAAGAAGATCATGAGATTCTATATTGGGTGTTCCATCGAACTAATATTCCGGAGGTGATTGATCGACAGACTAACCAGGGAGAGGTACTACGTCTAGATGGAAGGGGAGACTTTCAAGTTCAGTGGCATCTTGCAGGTTACCTCAAAACATTAAAGTGCATGTATAATTGTGGAATGGGTGCAATGGCAAAGTCGCCGTGTTTGTTCTGCATGAAGCCTGCAAAGGTCATGGACCCAAAGTGGTGGAGAAAAGCTCCAACACCTCACATTGAGGATCCTGCTTTTCGACCGGTTTTGAAAATACCACTTGTGAATGTCCACATTTGTACAATGCATGCCCTTTGTAGAATTGTGGAAAAATTGGTCTACTTATACATCGGGTTTTCTTAGAAGATTAAGAACTCTGCAGAACGACAAGTAGCCCTGCAGTGCTTAGAAATGGTACTGTCGGATATGGGGCTTCATGGTGGCAATGTGAAAATCCAGTGGGATGAAAAGAGATCAACTGCTGAGAAGGATGTCCCATGCAAACCATCCATCGGTGGGGTGAAGGCACGGAGGTTTTTATCTAAGCCCCAAGGTACAAGAGATCCGAAGCTAACAAAACATGGAAAAATATATAACACATCTTATGTTAGCAAGGTAGAGTATCAGAGCTGGAAAAAGCTACATATTGCAGTCAAAGACCACGAACCAACTACTCGTAACGCGAAGGCTGAGGTTTGGAGATCAATAGACATCCTATTTTTGATGTGCGACAAAGATGACTGGTCACAAGGTGATATGAACAAGTTCAAGGAAAATCTCAACCTTCTGAAAAAATCATTCAAGACAGCATGGACAGACACCCAGATTACTCACTACATGGTATTATCATGTATTTCTTTCTCTCTTATGTGCAAATATGTGACTGTAAAACATTCTAACTAATCTGTTTTCATATCCAGCACATCATCTTCAATCATTTGCCATATTTTATACAAAAGTATGGGAACCCGGCAATATGGAATACCCAAGGGATGGAAAAGTCTCATTACATGGCGAGAAATGCTTATTTCAGGCACACACGACATGGTGGCTCTCGAATCAAGGCTAACAGTTTGAGAGAACTATTTGAATGGTTCTATCGTAGAATCATTCATCGAATGCAGGCAAAAGAAGTCTTGGTCAATTCAGCAACAGCACAAGCCATCAGACATTTACAACAACAAAAAGTTAAAAGATCAATGGCATACAACAACTCCGGAGCTCGTGAAAGTCAACGAAGGTGGAGAGAGACAATGGTGTATGTGAATCACAAGTGGAGAAAGATACTCTGAGTGGATGACATTGTACAAAATTTATGTAATACATGATCTTATACAATTGCTACTTGAAGTGTATCAAGATTTTGAAGGTTCAATTTTGTTTTTTGGCACGTCACCGTTGTAACGAATCATGAGATGTTTGCCATACTCTAAAAGTTCATCTGGGTTTTGTCTACCAAGAGCTAGTGCCATTGCTGTGTAGGTGTAGTAATACGTTGCCCGACCACCTGTATAGCCTGCGCAGTAACCAAAACAATCTCTAGCAAACACTTTGTCCACAAGAATGACTTTATCTGCACTTTTGGGCAGCACCGGTCCACCCAAGAAGCGTGATAGTGTCTTGAATGTGTAAGTTGCTATTGAACCCTCTTGTGACATGGAATTGTGAAAAACTACTATCGGCGACTCGCAAAGCTTTGAAAGGTACTGTGCTAGGGCCGCATCCCTTCCTCGATACTCTCTTGTCCGGCGCCGAAGGAAGTCATCCTTGTCAGCAATCCAAGACTGCACATACCATGTCAGAAGTGACACAAAGAGAGAGAGAGAGAGAGAGAGAGAGAGAGAGAGAGAGAGAGAGAGAGAGAGAGAGAGAGAGAGAGAGAGAGTTACCATGAAGCTCTCATCCTACAGAAAGAGGTTTTCTTGCCACAGGTCTACA